>NC_134696.1:55625957-55683457 GCF_050947455.1 Rhinoderma darwinii | reverse complement strand
TTTTTAGGTAGTTACAAGGCTTAGAGCTTTCTCAAAGATTTCTCACATTTTCAAGAAAATTACAGGGACCAGTTCAGTTGTGAAGTGGCTTTGAAGGGCCTCTACAATACAAACCCCCATAAGTCATGCCATTTTAAAAATTTCACCCCTCAAAGTATTCAAAGCAGCATTTTGAAAGCTTCTTGACCCTTTAGGCTTATCATTAAATTTAAAGCAAAGTGGAGGTGAAATTTACAAATATTTTTTTTTTTGCAGAAATTCGTATTTACACTATTTTGTTCTGAAACACTGAAGGTTTTACCAGAGAAATGCAAATCAATATTTATTGCCCAGATTCTGCAGTTTTTAGAAATATCCCACATGTGGCCCTAGTTTTCTAATGGACTTAAACACAGGCCTCAGAATCAAAGGAGCAAAGTAGCACCTAGAGGATTTTGGGCCTTCTTTTTGTTAGACTATATTTTAGACACCATGTCAGGTCTGAAGAGGTCTTGTGATGCCAAAACAAAGGAAACACCCCAAAAAATACCCTATTTTGGAAACTACACCCCCACAGGTGTTTCATAGATTTTATTAGAATTTGGACGTGAAAATTAAAAATTACATTTTTTTCCAATAACATGTAGTTTTAGCTAAAAACAAAACAAAAACAACAATGTCCACAAGGAATAAAGAAGAAAAAACCCTAACATTTGTAAAGAAACTTCTTTGGAGTACGGAAATACACCATATGTGGACATAAACTGCTGTTTGGGCACACGGCAAGGATCACAATAGAAGGAGTGCCATTTGGCTTTTGGAGTACAGATTTTGCTAGATTGGTTTCAGGCACCATGTCACTTTTGCAAAGCCCCTAAGGTACCAGTACAGTGGAAACTACTCAAAAGTGACTACATTTACAAAACTACACCCCTTTAGGAATTCATTTAGGGGTGTAGTAAGCATTTTGACCCCACAGGTGTTTCATAGATTTTTTTAGAATAGGGGAGTGAAAATAAAAAAAATCCTTTTTCTTAAATAAGACGTAGCTTTAGCTCAAAATGTTTCATTTTCTCAACAAATAAAGAAAAAAGGACCCCAACATTTGTAAAGCAAATTCTCTGGAGTTCGGAAATACCCCAAATGTGTTCATAAACTGGTGTTTGGGCACACAGCAGAGCTCAGGAGAGAAGGGGATGCTATTTGGCATTTGGAGCACAAATTTTGCTGGATTGGTTTCTTGGCACCATGTCGCATTTGCAAAGCCCCTGTGGATCCAAAACAGTGGAAACTATCCAAAAGTGACTCCATTTGGCATACTACACCCCTTGAGGAATTAATCTAGGGGTGCAGTGAGAATTTTGACCCCACAGATGTTTCATAGATTTTATTAGAATTGGGCAGTGAAAATAAAAAATATTTTTTTTCCAATAAGAAGTAGCTTTAGCTCAAAATTTTTCATTTTCTCAACAAAGGAGAAAAAGCACCCCAACATTTGTAAAGCAATTTCTCTGTACATAAATACCCCATATGTGGTCATAAACTGCTGTTTGGGCATACAGTAGGGCTCAGAAGGTTAGGAGCCATATTTGGCTTTTGGAGCGCAGATTTTGCTGGATTGGTTTCTGGGCGCTATGTCGCATTTGCAAAGCCCCTCTGTGACCAAAACAGTGGAAACCCACCAGAAGTAACCCCATTTTGGAAACTAAACCCCTCAAGGTATTCACCTAGGTGTGTAGTGAGCATGTTAACCCCGCAGGTGTATTCCAGAAAGTAGTGTGCACTCGATGTTGCAACGTGAAAATGGGAATTTTTCGATATGCCAATATGTGGTGCCCAGCTTGTGCCACCATAATAAGACAGCTCTCTAATTATTATGCTGTGTTTCCTAGTTTTAAAATCACCCTACATGTGGCCCTAATCTTTTGCCTGCACGTTCGACCAGGCTCAGGAGTGAAAGAGTACCATGCGAAATTGAGGCCTAATTTGGCAAATTACAACGTATTGGTTCACAATTGCAAAGGCTCTGATCTGATATAATAATCTGATCTAATCAGAGAAGTGACCCCATTTTGGAAACTACACCCCTCCAGGCATTTATTAAGGGGGGTAGTGAGCATTTTCACTCATGTTAGAAGAATTTTCCATACTTATCAATAATGATTCAAGTTTTCACCTTAATAAGAGCTTCATTTTATTCTTGCGGCAAGGAAACAAGTGGCAGATCAGCAGTTGTCTGCCTTCTTTACATAAACTCTGGTTTATATAGACTTTAACCACAACCAGGTGACATTTTGCACATGACAGTGAGTATCTTACACAAAAGACTAGTCTGATGCGTTTTGCTTCATACAGCATATTTTGACACTAACAACTGAAACTGGGATAAAGTTGAACTTCCCTAAATTCCATCTGACTTTATTGAGAAATTTCAACTGTCCCAAATTTGTAAGCAAAACATATTTAACCCTTTATCAGCTAAAAACATTTACTAAGAAGTTCTGCATAGCTCAGTGTATATTTAATTTCATTGCATCAAATAAGCACAAACTTAAAATAAAACTTTCCTAACATTCCCCCCTGTTGTGAATTTATCAAGAAATGTTCTGTAAGATATCCAGGACATGTACTCTTCTTTTGAATCTCTTGGCACATTGTCTTTGTCACTGAGGTCTCAATTAACCTTTGGATCAATCCTCTTATGCAGGGTATCGCACAACATCCACAAACAGTCAATATACTGGCAACAATGGCAATGGTCATGAGTACAGAGGTTACCAGGCCAGTCCATTTTCCAAACTACCCCTCAATCCAGGAGGTGAAGATGTCATTTATTCCGGAGTTTTCCGCAAGCTCTTTGGACAGGGAATGGAGTCCTTCTAATGCATTGGTAATACTACCATCAGGAGCTGTATTATTGGGGATAAAAGTACAACAGAAGACACCAAACATTTTGCAAACACCCCCTTTTTCTGCTAGTAACATATGCAGGGCCATTCTATTTTACCATGTCATTAAAGATATAGGTCTCAACTGATCTGCAAGCTCTTTGGACAGGGAATGGAGTCCTTCCAATGCCTTGGTAATACTACCATCAGGAGCTGTATTATTGGGGATAAAAGTACAACAGAAGATACCAAATATTTTGCAAACACCCCCTTTTTCTGCTAGTAACATATGCAGGGCCATTCTATTTTACCATGTCATTAAAGATATAGGTCCCAACTGATCTGCAATTCCCTTTATTGCATCTCTGGTATAATTAACAAATCTCTGTTGATTGTGATAAATATAATTAATCCAGTCGATATTCTTATTTATCGTAGACCACCAGAAAAGTACAGACTCGAAGCCTGATGCAATCTGATTTCGGGCCTTAAACTCATTTGGCCCCTCTCGGGGTACTCCTATTTCATCTATGTATATTCTATGGTCAAAGCAACCTCCAGGGATAGACCGCTTATTGCGATTCTGATAGTCTCCAGAGCTTTTTCTCATTCTCTGAAACTCAGGAGCTGAAAACAAGTGGAATGGCATCAGAAGCTGAACCAAAGTACAGCCTCCCTGCCATTTGGCCTTCCTGTCCCCACATAGCTATCAGAGATCAGTCCTTGCCCTTGTCTGGTTGGTAAACCAATTAGAGGAGTAATTATCAATATCAATCACAAAACTCTTTAATGAGGTTCCCTACTTTCTTACCTTGCCCATTCCTCAGAAAGCAGGTGTAGTTGCCTGGGTAAGCAACTACTAAGGGAGGGATTTCATCTCTCCCCACAGGTAGGTACAATAAAAAGAATGTCTTACATAATTTATCACCTGGATTATATGATGCATTATATAAAGATAACACGCATTGCAGACCTTGTGGGTTCCCCTTATCTGATAGCCTGAAAGGTATAGTACCCAGATGAGGCCTAGCTTTTGCGTAAGCGATACAGTTAATTCTATTAATTTGGATTGCAGTGTATCCTATCCAGGCTAACCTAATGTCATTTTATCTTCATAAGTGAAGTTGGCCAGATAAACTATAGAGGGTAGGTCTATCTCCGGGGCTAAATAACTTCCAGTTGCATCCTTTTTCTTAACTTCAATAAAGAAATGCCCTATAGGGTCTCTACCTGAAACATCAGCTCCTATAGCATATAGTCCCTTATCCTTTTCATTAGGGTATTTACATAGATAGTACAAATGTACTTATCTGACTATACTAATTTATAAGCTATGTTTCTATCCTTGCATTGATCTCTAACCATAGCGCAGAAATCTATTTCATATGTTGCAGTCTCACCTTCAGTGAAATTAAAATATTTAACTCTCCAAGCTAAGTCTTTAGAAAATCATACTCCCTGACCCTGTTTCCCAGGGATCCCATACCTTTGCTTGACACACCTTGGACCCCCATAGTATACCTAGAATAACTAATAACATTTTGCCCTGTCTCCTCCCAGGCTCTGGATGTTTTCTTCGCTGAAGTTTGAGACCAGTCACTTCTAACAAATGACCACCCTTTGTAATCAGTCTTTCCAACAAGAAAAAAATCAAGTGAATAAGTGATAAATGTTAAATATGTGGGTGTTCAAATGCTGCGCACTGCTCAAAGAGTATGTTCGGAGTGCATAGGTGACAAATGTTTCCAGCTGAAATACCCTTTTAAGACAATTCCCTTTTATATATTACTCTGCCTGTGATCTTTTCTGTATCATTATTTACCTGAATTATTAAAGATATAGTCATGGCTATCAGAGAAAGCAGATTATTTCATAACATATGACCATCAATACTTGAAAATAATCTAAAAAAAAAAATAAGATACAACGTACAACACACTTAAACAGCAAAAAAAATATGAAAATAGTTAAATAATATAAATAAAAAATATAACAGCAAGCATTTAAGCAGACACTAGAGAATCTGCACAATGATCTCCGAAACAACTGTGCAATTCACTAATATAGTAGGTGGATCAGCAATTGCAAACCACAAAATGTGCCTTCTTTATTATAAAATATGTGCTAAAGCAGACAAATATGCACATATAGTATATAAAAAAAAACATTTAGAACTGTTGTACAGTGACAGAAAAAGTGTTAGGGGATTGCTATATTTCCCAAAGATTCCTCTTATGTGTACTAGTCTCCAGGAAGTATCTGTCTCATCCAGGGAAAGCTGGATGTGATGGAAGGAATCCAGGAAAGCTGAGTTTCCTTAGCAAGGAGTCGTTTGCTAAGGGTTTTGGTAATTGCTAAGTTCGGGCCTGGATTTTTATGGATTAATAGGCAGGTTGGTAGTGGGGTCTATCATTCCCTTACTGTTCAGTGCAGGGTCTTTCTATGCAACTCACAGGTGTTGCAGTTGAGCTCATCATGGACCTATAAAAGGTGTGCACTCTGTGCGTTTGGTGAGGTGATGTGGAAAAAAGACAAAACCTGCCCTGTTGACTGGAGACAGTAAGGCCTCATGAACACGACCGTACAGTAGCTGTGTGCATGGCCTGTGATTGGAGTGTCATCCGCAGGCCGCCTGCAAATATGGGGTCAAGTACACGTTGATTACAATGAGCCAGGACCACAAATGCGGCCCGTAATAAGACATGTCCTATCTTTTTGTGGTCCAGGCTCCCGGCCAGTGCACGGACCGTGGAAACCACGGTCGTGTGTATGAGCCCATAGTAGTGAATGGGTCCGCAGTTCACCCACAGATTTTCGGGTGAATTGCGGACGCAAAAACAAGTTTGTGTGCATGAGGTCTAAGGGTCAGTTCACACGTTGCGTAAATACTGCAGATTTTCTGCATAGGAATTTGCTGAGGAAAATCTGCAGCAAATACATTAGCAGCAAAGCAGATGAGATAAAACAAATCTCATCCACATGCTGTCGAAATGCTGAGCGGAAAAAACGCTCAGAAATTGACCTGAGGCACAGAGTTTTATTCCGCAGCATGTCAATTATATTTGCGTAAAAGCTGCTTATTTGTTCCGGGTTTTCCACATTGAATTTAATAGGGAGATAAAACCCACAACAAGTAGCAGTTGTGTTTTTTTGTGGCTGGTTTTAGTGATTCCGCCGCAAAAATGCAACTCAGAAAAAAATAAATCTTATATTTACCCAGGAGTCGGTGTTTCATCCTCCAGGCCGGCCTCCTGGGATGATGTTTCATCCCATGTGACCGCTGCAGCCAATCACATGCTGTAGTGGCGGCCACATGGGATGAAACGTCATCCCAAGAGGCCGGCCTGGATGATGTTCGAGGGCTGGCCTCCTGAGATGATGCTTCATCCCATGTTACCGCCACTGCAGCCAATCACAACACGTTTCATCCCAGGTGGACGTCCTGCTAGAAGGTGGGCTAAGTGCTGCAGTTTTCCACAGCGAACATAGTTTGGTTCGGTTTTTCGCCCGGAATTCCTTGCAGCGCACAGTGCAGATACCCTGCATGCTTTTGCAGTATGCGTATCCGCCCCATGTGAACTAAGCCTAAGTCCGTATTCACACGAGTGTGTGCATTTTGCACGCGCAAAAAACGCAGCGTTTTGCACGCGCAAAAGATCCATAACACCTCCGTGTGTCAGCAGCGTATGATGCGTGGCTGCGTGATTTTCGCACAGCCGCCATGATTATGACAATCTGTTTGTAAACAGAAAAGCACGTGGTGCTTTTCTGTTTTCATTCATAGTTTTGACCACTGTTGCGCGAATCACTTGCGCAAATCACTAATGCGTGAAGTGTTTCCGTGTGCCGTGCGCGGTTTTTACGCACCCATTGACTTCAATGGGTGCGTGATACACGAAAAACGGGCAAATATAGGACATGTCGCGAGTTTTACGCAGCGGACACATGTTGCGTGAAAATCACGGACAGTTTGAACGGGCCCATTGACTAACATAGGTCCGTGCGAGGCGCGTGAATATCACGCGCATTGCATGGACGTGTTATACGTTCGTCTGAATAAGCCCTGAGGGTATGTTCACACGCTTAACAAAAAACATCTGAAAATATGGAGCTGTTTTCAAGGGAAAACAGCCCCTGATTTTCAGACGTTTTTTGAGCAACTCGCGTTTTTCGCTGCGTTTTCACAGCGTTTCTTACGGCCATTTTTGGAGCTGTTTACATTGGAGTCTATGAGAAAACGGCTCCAAAAACGTCCCAAAAAGTGTCCTGCACTTCTTTTGACGAGGCTGTAATTTTACGAACCGTCTTTTGACAGCGACGCGTAAAATGAAAGGTCGTCGGCACAGTACATCGTAAAGCCCATTGAAAGTAATGGGCAGATGTTTGCTGACGTATTGGAGCCGTTTTTCAGACGTAATTCGAGGCGTAAAACTCCTCCATTACGTCTGAAAATAGGTCGTGTGAACCCAGCCTAATACTGAGCTCTGCTAGTCTTGTTTTGGGTGGTTGGTAGTATGCTACTTCCATAGTGATGAATGGATGAATGGAGAACTGGGATCTGTAATGGCGCTGCTGCGTGCTGCATGGTAGGATGAGGAGAATAAACGAAGAGTCGGTTCTACGTCAAAGGATTCTAATTGTACAAGTTGGCTACGCGTTTCAACGCCGAACTGGCGTCTTCATCAGGCATAATAAACAGAAAAGAAAGCAACCCTTCCCCTAAGGATCCCGAACCTGGTAACAAATATAACACCAATTTTATCACCACCTACAACAAAGGAAGTAAAACAATCAGAGCCATTTTATGCAAACATTGGCACATTATAAAGAATGATCCGTATCTGAAGGATAAAATACCAGCGAAATCGAGCATTACATTTAGACGGTCTTTAACCCTCAAAAACATCCTGGCCCCCAGCAGAATAAGGAAACACACAACACCACACACAAATTTCCTTTCTAATCTTAAAGGGAATGTGTTGTTAGCAAAAAATGTATTATTTTTTTTAGTTAAACAATTAGTGTGTAGGTGATTAAACATTGTTCTAATTTTTTTATTTTTTTCACGAGTCAGGAAATATTATAAATTAGATTCTAATTTATAATATTTCCCAGCACTGGTCACTAGATGGAGCAATTCCCAAAATTGCAGCATTGCATGTGGTAAAGCAACCACATTGCTTTATGCTGCAAAATTGGGAAAAAAATCCCTCGCTCTAGTGAGCTCTCAGAATCCCCCCCTCCTTTATCTTGGCTAGTGCCGGGAGAAACGAGGGGATTGAACGGTCTACACTGTGTGTCGCCATTTTTTGAGCTAACACACAGTGTAGAAGGTTAACATACAGTAGTAAACACACTGAAACACGAACATACATAGAAATCACTTACCTGCTGCTGTCGCCGCCGCTCCCTCCGGTCCGTCCGCTCCGTCTGCTGCCGCTGCTCCAAGTGCACAAGTCCGGAAGCCGCGACCGGAACTAGTAATCTTACTGTCCGGCCACGACTTCCGGTCCATAGGAAAATGGCGCCGGACGGCGCGCAGTTCAACTTGGACTGTGTGGGAACGGCGCATGCCGTTCACCATAGTGGATGGAACGGGCCCAGTTCGCATTCACTATGGGACTGGGGCTGCCGTACTCCATGTCTGTATGTGTCGTTAATCGACACATACAGAAATGGAGTAAAAAATGGCAGCCCCCATAGGGAAGAAAAAGTGTAAAAAAAAGTAAAACACAAACACACAAATAAATATAAAAGTTTTTAATAAAAGACTAAAATCAAACTGATGTTAAAAAAAAAAATTTCGTGACACTATTCCTTTAATGGTTCCTATAAATGTGGACACTCACGTTGTCTCTGCTGCAATACCATAAACCATAAAAAATACACCTACACATCTACCGTCAGCAATGAATCATTTACAATTAAAACATTCCTTAATTGTGGTAGCTCATATATTATCTACCTAATGGAGTGTCCCTGCCAACTGCAATACATAGGTAGGACCACCCAATGCTTACGAACTAGAGTCAATAAACATCGGTTTAACGTCAACACTGGCTTTCTTAAACACAGTGTGTCCCGTCATTTTGCCCAGGCACATGATTGCCAATTCAATAAAATCAAGATTACACCCATTGAGTACATCCATCGAGATGTCCCAAACAGGTTTAGCAAGCTTAAACAAAGAGAAAACTTTTGGATATTCAAAATGAATACATTACACCCAGGGGGCCTTAATGACATTTCAGAGTCTGCATTGGATTGACTTTTACTAACCTGCAATAAAATTAAAGATCTCGCCTCTTTCTTCCAAGCTAACTTGTTGCTGACACGTTATATACCTTTTTCTGCATGCATATATATACTATCAAATAAATACCTCTGGCCTTCATGCAGGTTGTAAATGAATGATCTACTAAGCACATGCAAATGCTTTTCCTAACCTTACTATAAATCCTTTACTCTATCCACAATGACCATATACACACTCAGCGTTTTATTGTGGTCACCCACCCACCGATGGGTGCGGTTTTCCCCTCAGACCTCGGTCTGGACGCTTTGTTGTCCTGGCCTCTAGCAAATAAAATTCTAACAAAATTATTTTATGAATAAGCTCCTCTAGTTAGGAACACATCATTCCCATATATGCTTTTTTTATTCTCCATTTTTTAATTTTATGGCTTTTTAAGAAATATATATATTTTAACATCTTACTATTTTTTAATTGATTATTATCAACTGACTATACATACCATTTATTCCCTTTTAGCAGTACTAATTGTTGCCTACCACCAATTGTTAATCTTTTATCTTATCAGATATTTCCAAGGGAAGAACTTATTTCCCCTCAGCAATTTCAGATATCCCTTTTTGACAATGTACATTAATGTACTTTTATACAGGGCATTTATCTTCCACATATATCTTCTGTATCTATTTATATTTACCCTCTTGCTGTCAGCTGGCTTTTCGTTTCTTTGTTCCACCAATGTATAGCTACGCGACTTCTCGCGGTTTGCGGGTCACCATGCGTTCCACTGTCAGTTTGGACCTCATCGGCCACCGTAGTGTTTACAATCCCCTTGACTACGACCGTTGTTTATAACACAGGGATTTGTTTTATCCTACTAATGTAATTAACGACTCGTATCTTACATATATATAGTGTCCGTTTAACACTTCCTCGATAGTGTTAGCAAGAACACACTTTTTAGGAATTTTTTGCCATCCATATGTGGCATTTTTTCTCGTGCTTATTACGCAATCCCTTCTTTCCTTCAAAATTTTAACCAGACAGTTCCCCATACCACTTTATATTACCTTACAATTGTACCATAACTTGTATCATGTTGTTATTATTTATATGTATTTCCTGAACTTCGACCCGCCTGGTTTTGGCGGTTTTTTGGCCAATTGCCCTGTCTGAATTGGCCCAATTAAGACCATCCTAGTTGTGTATATATACATGCTTTATTTTCTGTTTATTATGCCTGATGAAGACGCCAGTTCGGCGTTGAAACGCGTAGCCACCTTGTACAATTAAAATCCTTTGACGTAGAACCGACTCTTCGTTTATTCTCCTCGTCCTACCACGCAGCAGCGCCATTACAGATCCCATTTCTCCATTCATCCATTCATCATACCAAGCAGTTACCTGTGTAAACCGGTTCGGATCTGGCAGCAGCACTTGTGGACCTTAATGCGAACTATCTATGGCTAATTGGTGAGAATGGTTTTTTTATTCCTTCACATGCCTATCTTATTCATCTATACCATGTGGCGCCGTGGTTTTTGCTCTCTTTCCTACTTCCATAGTGAGGGAAAAACATTTTTAGTTAGTGCTCAGCTGAGCAGAGTTTATTTTGTTGTTTTGTACCTGAATGTAAAGGCTGTACGTTTATTTTTTGTAATCTGCCACCAAATAAAGAACAGAAAACCCACCTGTTTGAATCGAACCTCTGTGTTTGCTATTTGGACACATTTTGCTACAGAGCTAATTCCCACACTGTTCACATCACATTATTCCACCCCCGCCATCATACTTAACATTGCATCCACTACTCTAGGAAAAATGGAAGGCTGCTCAGTTGCTCAGTTCAATTAGTGTAAAGTTTTTGAGTTTCATTCTATGGAAAAATCCTCAACAGTTAATGTGAATAATTTTTTTTTGTGTGTTTTCAGTTCAACGTTGGATAAGGTCATGATTGACAAGCCTTGGTCAGGTAGGCCAGAGACTGCAATAGGCCAGTATTTCCACCAGTGTTTGGACAATAGAACATATCTCCAGCATAGTCCAAATTATATTTATTAGTCAAACGTCAGTAGCAAAAGATGTTTGGACCCATCATAATAAATGAAGTGTCTTTCCCAAGGCTTGACCTTATATTGACTAATAAATACCACTTGGACTATACTGGATATGTGTGATGTTGTCTAAACACTGATGGAAATATTGCATGATTGAGAAGGTGTTTATCTGATACAGGACAACGTGACATTATTCCACCGGGACCTGTGCTGCTTCATACTTTTCTATTTTTGCAATAGACCAGTGTCATTAAAGGGGTTTCCAGGACTCTATATACCTCCACTTGGCAATCCTACTAATTTGTAATTTACTTACTTTATTTATTTCTCTGGTTACGTGATGCTGACCCACAGCAAAATCCTGACTTCTGGTGACATGTCATTTATTCGTGGCCAAAATCCTTCTTCCTCACTCTTGAATTAAAAGTGCCTAATTCTTGATATCAGGTCTTTGGGTTGGGCTTTACAACAAACAGTAGGGTGTACTGGTTTGACAGGCAGTAAGCAAGTTGGTAGAGGTGCACAGTATGCTAGGAGCAGACTGGAAAGATTCACAGACTGAAAGAATAGTGTAACATCCACCGTAACAGAGTAGCAGCTGGTCAAACAATATAGGACAGTCACGGATCGGTGGTACCTGGATGGCAGGCTGGTGCCAGATTATCGGAAGCAGGCTTGTGCTGGATTATCGGTAGCTGATTTGTGCTGCATTATCGGAAGCTGATTTTGCTGGATTAATGGCAGCAAAACTGGTCTCGGACACTGGACGCAGATACTGAACTTGTCACGGACACTGGACTTAACACGGACACTGTATACTGAAGTCTTCACGGACACTGGACTTAACACGGACACCGGACACAGATACTGAAGTCGTCACCGACACTGGACTTGACACGGACACCGGACACGGATACTGAAGTCTTTACGGACACAGGACTTGACACGGACACCGGACACGGAAACTGAAGTCATCATGGACACTGGACCTGACACGGACACCGGACACAGATACTGAAGTCGTCATAGACACTGGACTTGACACGGACACATGACACAGATATTGAAGTTGTCACGGATGTTTGAATATTACGTCTGCAGCTTAATGCTGGAGGAACTATCTTGAACTGACAGTAGATGGTGCTGTGTTAACTATTAGTTGTTATCCATGTGTAGCTCCTCTAGTGATGATGTGTATGTTATCTCTTGTATTCTCCATCTTGATATTGTTACTGATGTTGGTTGCTGTTTGTCCCAAGTAAAAACCAGTTTGATTCTCCCACAATGTCTAAGTGCTGTTGAAAGCTGCAAATACTGTAACTACAGACATTGGACTTGACATGGACACCGGACACGGATACTAAAGTCGTCACAGGCACTGGACTTGACACGGACACCGGACATGGATACTGAAGTCTTCACAGACACTGGACTTGACACATACACCGGACATGGATACTGAAGTTGTCACGGACACTGGACTTGACACGGACACCGGACACAGATACTGAAGTCTTCACTTACACTGGACTTGAAGTGAACACCAGACATGGATACTGAAGTTGTCACAGACACTGGACTTGACACGGGCACCGGACACAGATACTGAAGTCGTCACAGACAATGGACTTGACACAGATACCGGATACGGGTACTGAAGTCTTCATGGACACTAGACTTGACACGGACACCGTACACAGATACTGAAGTCATCATGGACACTAGACGAGACACGGACACGGATACTGAAGTCATCACAGACACTGGACTTGACATGGACACTGGACACAGATACTGGAATCAGGAATAGGCTACGGAACCATTGCAGACTAAAACTAGGTTAGCAACAACATTGTTCAGGCACTGAGGAAGAGGGCAGAGTTCCTTATAAAGTCCAGGATGTGCTGGAATAGGTTGGGAGCAATATTCCTGGTGCGCTAGACCTTTAAGAGCGGGACGAGCGCATGCACCCTGCGGGTACAGGGCCTCTAAGAGAGCAGAGCACGCTGGCTTCCCAGAGCAGAGAGACACCGGTGCAGAGGACAAGGAGGCTGGCAGCTGCTGGGGTGAGTGTGACCCGCGGACACTGGTGCTACAAATGGTATGTAAACAAACAGTCACTCGAGAAAAGCAAAATTATATTTTTGGGGATTTGGAGGGCATAAGCAATGCAGTGAATATTAGTGTGAAAAATAATATTGGGTTGGAAAACCCCTTTAACTACATGCAACATCCATATACAAGGGGAAGTATAGAGCAGACTCACATGCTGAGCTCGCTCCATACTTAGTGGGTGACAGCTGTGTAATACAGCCAGCCGACACCTCACTGCAATGGGTGGAATTAAAGATCACTTTGATTCCACCTGTTTAACCCCTTAGATGCCATGGTCAATTCCGACCGCAGCAATAAAAGCATTAGGATCAGGGGGTGGCCCCCTCTGAAGTGCGATCGGCCCCTTGCGACACAATCGTGGGGTGCCAATGGTCCCCATGTCGGCTATCTGTGTACTCCTATCAAGCTCTGCCTCTGGGCTCCCATGGAGACTGTCAGCATAGCAATATACATCAAGAGATTAGTATTGCAGTATAACATGCAAGCGATCCCTAGGGGGACTAATAAAAAAAAATAAAAAACTGTTAAATAAAGTTCTTTTTAATGTTCCAAAAAAAAATAAATTAAAAGTTCAAAACCCCCCTTTTCATTATTTCCCTAAAAAAGTAATGTTAAAAAAATATAACAGTTAACATATATGGTATCGCTGAGTCCGTAAAAGTCTGAGCTATAGCAATATAGCATTATTTAACCTGCTCGGTGACCACTGTAAAAAAAAAAAAGTAAAACACTCAAATTGCTGTTTTTTGGCCACCTTAGCTCCACAAAATTTTTTTATGAAAAGTGATCAAAAATGTGCATGTACCCCAAAAGGTACCAAAAAAACTACAGTTTGCCCCACAAAAAATAGGCCCTCACATCGCTCAATCAACGGAAAAATAAAAACGTTATGGCTCTCAAAATGTGGCAACAAAAACAAAACTCAAATTTTATTTTTAACAATCAAGTAGTAAAACATAAAAAACTATATAAATTTGGTATCATCATAATCGTATTGACCCACAGAATAGAGTTAACATGCCGATTTTACCACCGTAAAAACACCCCAAAAGATTGAGGAATCGCTGGTTTTTTCCTATTCCACCCCACAAATATTTTTTTCCCAGTTTTTCACTACAATATATTGTACAATAAATGGTGCCGCGAAAACAACAATTTTTTTTTAGCCAATAGGTTTTTTTTATAAAATTGGTAAAACATAAAAAAACATATAAATTTGGTATTGTCGTAATCATATCAACCCGTTGAATAAGGTGAACATATCGTTTTTACCACCAGATGGACTCCAGAAATACATAACCCCCAAAAAATTGCGTAATCGCTGTTTTTTGCCCATTTCACCCCACACATATTTTTTTTTCATTTTCCTAATACATTATGTGGTATGATAAATGGTGCCATGAAAAACTACAACTTGTCCCCCAAAACGCAAGCCCCCATACCATTAAAAAATAAAAAAGTTATGGCTTTTGGAAGGCGGGGAGGAAAAAACGAAAATAAAAAATCAAAAATTGGCTATTTCCTTATAGCGTTAAGGTTAGGTTCACACCATGTTTTTGTATCCTAATTTTATGGGGTCAAATTTACCTTTAAAATAGGATGCAACAGATCACAAAAATAATGCAGGCTACTTTTTCTGTCTTGTTGAAGAACAGGATCTAGACCGAAACTGTTTTATGTACAATGGAAGTCAATGTTACCAAGACAGGCATCCTGTTGAATCCTGATTAAAAGTACGTTTTTTTAAGTTTTTAAACAAAACCAGCACTTTTTAACAGAATGCCAAAACATGGTGTGAACTTAGCTTAAGAGTATGCTAAGGAAATGCTCCATGAAAATTATTGAAACAAAGAAAAAGCATTGATGCACAACTAGAATTCTGTAAAGAAAAGTTGAGGCACATTGTCTGTATTCTTTGCCGGAGCATAACTATGGAGGGTGCAGATCTTATGTCACGGTATGTGGGCATGTGGTCCTTCTAGAACGCACCGCCGTAGCGGGGAGGCAGCTGGACAAACAAAAGAGCACCCAAGCAATACAAAGTCCAGCACAAGGGTACCTGAATAGTCCAGACAGTGGCAGAGGCTTTAGCATAGATGACAGTTACAGATACAGCAGGTGCAGCAGGTTGCGGATGACAGCAGTTTCAGTAGGATGCGCCAAACGTGGCGGACGACAGCAGGTCGCGCCAGACGTGCCAGATGACAGCAAGTGCAGTAGGTTGCGCCGGACATGGCGGATGAAAGCAAGAGCAGCAGGACATGACTCTAATCACTAACAGGCTCGGGAACAATAACACAGCACGGGATACAGGAAACAGGCAGCAGGGCACAGGAACAATGGGAACAGGCCAAACACGAAGGGACCATTTGCAAAGACTAACATAGTTATACTAACAACGCTCAGGCAATGAGCAAAGGGGCAGGGCCCTTCTTATAGTCCAGGGTGATCATGGGCAAATTGATGATGATTCCCATGTGCGCGCACTGGCCCTTTAAGGCCGGGCAAGAGCGTGCGTGCGCACTCTACGGGACACAGCGGACCAGAGCGGAAGTGAGCGCTGGCGTCTCCTGGGGAGGAGATACAGGCCAGCGTTCACAGATCCATGGCTGCGACCGACGGGGGGGGGGGGGGGTGGGTAATCACGGCGGTCCACGGCCATGGACGCTGCATCTTACAGTCAGACTTGGACCCCAGTGCCTGAACGAGCTCAATATCCACTGTACCATGTAAAAGTAGGTTTGGTAAGGTTTTGCATTGGGGCTCAGGAGCTTCACATTATGCATCTGAGTGTTAGATTCTTACAAATGTTCAAGGTACAAAAAAAGTTCTCAGAATTGGACCCACAAATTATGGCAATGAATATGTATTGTATTCTCTTTGTACTCTAGACCTGACTTCCTATGATTTTTACTTTTTGCAATATTAAAGGAACCTCTTGAGATTCCACCCAAATATCAAATTTTAATCATTGAAGGAAAAAGTTTTAGCTTGTCAATCAGTGTTAACAGTAAAAGTTACATGCAATAATAATATCACATTTTATAGAACTTTGAATGTAGTTTTAAATTAAGCTAATTTTTTTATATCGGATTTCTAGAGAATGCAAAAGAAATCCCAGAAGTATCCAATCAATCTAAGTGTTATTGGTGCTTACTGTCAAAAGTCCAATCCTCTGGATGGATCCTGTAGATCAATGACATCCAAAAGCTAAATTAGACATGGGAGCATCATTCTTCAAAAAGGAAGTAATACAACAACATGCCGCAGTGTCAAAATGTTCAACTAATGAGCGCTTGTTTATTCTCACAGGCATACTTTATCTTGTTGAGCATTGATGGCTATATTCCAATGAGGTTTCTTAGTTCTCTCAGGGAGATTGTCAACTACAAATACTCAATATGTTTTCCCTTAATAGGAAAGTAAGATGCTCTATTATGCATTTTCATCAAAATATTTTTTTTTTAAACTGATGAACAGAAAACCACTTTTTTTTATTATGAAAGTGGAAACAAATTTATACAAAGTGATCAACAATTATTAAACAGAAGATAATGCATAACTATTCTCGGCCACTTTGGCAGTAAGCAATGTGGATGTTTGTAATTTGGATGTTGTGATCCCAGCACAACATAACCAGGTCAGCAGATTTGACCACCCTTGAACACCTCCACCTTTGTATTGTTTGATGCACTATGTGCACTTTGTGTTTCTTTTTTGTTTATATATAGCTATCAAAAGAATTGAGACATTTGACGCATTTGCGCTGCTCACTTTACTAAAAGTGAGTGGGGTTTAGCAGAAGGGGATGTGACCTACTGCAGGCCACCAAATTTACTATTATTTACACCAGATATTGGCATAAATTATAGCGTACATCTTCTCCAGCTCATAGCTGTAATAGATTTGATTTTCTGGCACATGGATTGCCAGAGATGCAACTAGTCATGCGTCGCTCAATAAACTAGGTGCATCTTACTCCAATGCCCTTTAGATTAAGACTGGCGTCTGAAACATTAATCTTAATAAATTCCTTCCAATGTTTTCTTTTAGTCATTTGTGTCCTGCACTTTAATGTCTTTTGGAGTTTTTTTTAAGAAATATTTTGTCAAATTGCCTTTCTGTTGCAGACTGCAACATGTTTTCCTCCGAAGTTCCCATGTATTTTACTTAATTAATTTTACTAACTGACGTAACAATCATTCCTGCTGCAGAGGAACATTCTAACAGTGTTGCTATCACCATGCTATATAGTGGAGTTGACATGTTGTTTGTAATGTGCAGTGCTTGTGAAATTGTTTTTCTTTTTATTTATTTCTATTGTTCAGAAATTCAAATTTCATTTTACCAGAGATTAGAAACTTATTTTTATTTCCCCTAACACGTCTTCTGGCAAACTGAAAATAATAAGTTACATACATTTCTTTTACCAATGTCTTTCTTTTTGCCACTCCTAAAATAATGTAAGCACATGTCTCTCCAAGCTCAGCCACAGGCTGAGTTTTTAAGTTTAGTCTACTCTAGGCAGATTTACAGCTCTGTCAAATTCTTTGCATTTTTAATGATTGACTTCAATGTAAGACTTAAGGTTACTTGGAAATGTTATTTTATACATATCCCCTGACTGGTTCTTTCACAACAACCTAGTCTGAGATGTTTGAAAACCTTTTTTTGTCTTCTTGGTGTTGTTTTAGCTAGAAACTGACCCATCAGTAGATGTACCTTCCTGATACTAGCATATTTTGGCAGCAATCACTTGAAACATTGACTGGAAACAGTTTGTCTTTATTTAAAGAGAACTTTTCACCTGCCCATACATGTGCAGCTGAGTGCAGCATGTAATAGGCACTGCTGCACAAACCTTGTCCAACTTAAAAAAAAATTCTATCCTCCTCCATTATTTAGATATCGGTGCCCTTATATTTCGCGCCCGATTTATAAATGGCATAGGGGCATGTTACTTATCGCTGTGACACTGTCCAATCAGCTACGGACAGTGTCACAGCGGCTTCCTTCACTATCTGACAAGAGCTGGAGAGAGGAAAGCACCACGGAAAGAGAAGTGTAGAAGAAGAATGTGAATCTCGAATACTGCACATAAAACATCCCTTCACCAAACTATATCAATGCTTAGAGGTATAGCAAATGTGTTTAAAGACTATTATACTTTTCTCTATAACCTGAAAAATAATATAAATACACCTCTAATCTACTCTGAGTGGTATCAAATCCTTTAGGGATAAAGTAAATTTGCCCACTCTCACTTCAGAACAACTCTCCTCTTTGAACTAGCCAATCACTCAAGAAGAGATCAGTAAAGTTATACACTCCTTACCCCTCCATAAATCTCCTGGCCCTGATGGGCTTTTCAACGGCTACCATAAAAAATTTGCTAATATACTTATTGACCGAATGCAACCAATGTTCAACTTAGCCATATCCCCTGGAGCATTTCCTAAATAAACGCTTGCCTCCCTTATTGTCACAAAACCCAAACCGCAGAAATCGACAGACACAACCCCCCCCCATTTCCCTTTTATTCAAAACTTGTTTTTATTAAACAGAGGAAAATTGAGAAAATGTACCACCTAAGGCACACATTGTACAAATAATGTCAAGATAAATGTAAGGCACGCAAGCCTAATGTTATTGTGGGTAGACACCCAAACAAGACATCGAATAAATTGACATACTCATTAAAGGAATATCATTACAGCTTGTGACTTTGACACAAAAAAGATAAGTAACAACAGAACTATGGCATTATCATCAAGCAGAAATACAGAACACTTCATGCATTAAACATCATACATCATATATCACTGGGAAAATTCGTGAAATCTGAGATCTATGCATGAGAGGAGCAGCGCTTATGGAGGAACGTGCAAAGGAGTAATCTGGAAGGTATTGTTAATGGATTTGACATGATCCAGCCATGGCTGTCAGGTCTTAAGAAAAATATCCCTAGGTTTGTTGCCCCAACTGACTAACTTCTCCATTCTGCAAATTTGCTGGACCGTGTCTCTCCACATGGCAACCAGGGGTGGATTTGTATGCCTCCAATGAAGTGAGATGAGCATTTTAGCAGCAGCAATCAAATGAGTGGTGAGGTCATGTCTAGATGGGTGTGGAAATGCCAGGGACCACTGTGAAGGAATAATTTCAAAATTCCATGTTTTGTATTTTGTGTCAGTATACACTGCACAGTGTGATACTCATTTTTGTCTTTTAGTTTGTCTTGTAATAGTCTGCAGATGCTCTGCAGATAACTTAAGGTATTTCTTCTTGGCAGTAAAATAGTTGCTAGAAGTAACAGTTTGGGATGGAGCTCAAGGTCAGTGGGAGGAATTCTCCCTTTGCTGATTACAATATGAGTTATGCTCTTTGTTCTGTGTCTTATAAATATACGCTGTGTACGATAATAAATTGGAGTCTTTCTTGTTGAGAACATGGTCTCAGAGTGATTTGACTCACCGAGCTCGTATATATACCTACTTCTAATTTGGAACCTACAGAAATCAAGGCGTAGTGGTACCGTTGCGACCACACCACCAAAGCAAAATCAACACCTGAGTTCGTTTAACGGAGTTGGAACAAATACAGTTAATAAATTGATATCTGACCAATAAGAGCGATTTTTGGGGCAGCCCCACCATAAATGTGAGATGGAACCATTAGGTTCAGCACATCTCCAGCAATTATCAAAATTCAATAATCTAATGCGATAAAGATAGTACTAGAAAGTTTTCCAACCATGAGGGATCTATATGTCTATCTTTAAAAAGTGATAAAAACGCGGAGTCAGAGGAACAAAAATCTAGCTGTTCAATGTGTGTTGAAGGCATGGCGGTCAATCCTTCCAATAGGGACATTATTGGGGAGCTAGCAAAAGTGTTAAAGAGGTCGATAATTGTGAGACCTTTTAGTTTCTTCCAATGTAGAGGGGTATGTGTGGGTGTTCCATTTAAAAGTGCAGGTAATAATGGTAAAGGTGTCACCAAGGAAAGACGATCTGGGTATGACTCATTATCGAGGGTCTTTAAATAAGATTTATTAGTGCCTTTTGTAAGATTGCTGTGAATTGGATTCAGAGGAGAATGTGAGAAGTCTTTCCTCCATAGTAACAGTTCATTTTTGGATTTCAATAAATGCTTCTTCAATTGAATATACAGACCTTTATTCCCATGGCTAACTAATTCCAACCATCTAGATAGATGAGATCCGTGATAATAGGAGAGACGATCCGGCAAGCCGAAGCCACCCTGTGACTTTTTTTAAATTAAAGTATTGTATGTGATTCAGGGTGCAGATCCACTCCATAAAAATGTTGAGAAAATCTACCAGAATTTATGAAAGTACGAGGCTGGTACATACAGCGGTAAAGCTTATATCAAAAAAAGAATTTGTGGGAGAATGTAGGTTGTGAGAATATTTTTCCTGCCTAACCATGAGACAAAGGGAATATTCCAGGAATCCAGTTTTATCTGGATCGATTTCAATAAGGGTGGATAATTGAGTTTGAAAGCATTTTTTGGGTCAGCTGGTACTCGAACTCCTAAATACCCAATGGAGTCATCAGGTCAGTTTATAGGGGAAGTCCGTCTCAGCTTTAATTTACTTTTAAGAAGTGTTATATTAAAAGCTTCCGACTTGCTATAATTAATTTTAAACTTGGATACATGACCAACTTGCTCAAAAATTTGCATGACCGAGGGATGGGCAGTCTGGGGATTGGTGATAAATAATAATAAGTCATCATGCGTTTGATGCGTGTCCCCACCATGGGACCCTGAACAGTCGGATCCTGTCTAATTTTGTTGATCAAAGTCTCTATCACTAATATGAAGAGGGTTGGTGATAGTGGACACCCCTGCCTAGTGCCATTTCTTATGAAGAAACGTTCTGATAGGGAACCGTTGATCTGGATACAAGCTGAGGGATTTTAATATAGGGAGAGGATAGCAGTAATGAAAGCTGTAGGGATCCCAAAATTGTAGCAAGACCTTTTCCATGTATAGCCAGCTCACTCTATCGAATGCCTTCTCGGCGTCGGTACCCAATAGGATCAGTGGTATGTTGTGAGTAGAGATGAGCGAACTTTTCAAAAGTTTGGTTCGGCTAGTTCGCCGAATTTCACAAAAAAGTTCGATTCGGACCGAACTAGTTCGGACCGAACCTGTCACTTACGTGCGCCGAGCATGCTACTGTCTCGGGTGCTGATAGAGTTAATGGGCTGCACTAACTCTTTCAGCAACCTTGACAGTACATGCTCGGCGCGCGGAAAATACAATTTAAATGTAATAAAAAAATAAAAATGATACGTTCGTACTTACTTTCCTCCTGTCCGGCCTCCAGCGATGACGTTTCATCCCTTTCGCCGCTGCAGCCAATCACAGGCTGTAGTGGCGGTCACGCACGTCAGGATGACGCTTCATCCCACGTGACCGCCTCTGCAGCCAATCACAGGCTGCAGCGGCGACATGGATGAAACGTCATCGCTGGGGGCCGGACTGGAGGAAAGTAAGTATGAACGTATTATATATTTTTTTGTCATGTATGTATGTTTGCATGTATGTATGTATGTTGTCATGTATGTATGTATGTATATATGTGCATGTATGTTTGCATGTATGTTGGCATGTATGTATATATGTGCATGTGTGTATGTATATTTGCATGTATATATTTGCATGTATGTATGTATGTTTGCATGTATGTATGTTTGCATGAATGTATGTTTGCATGTATGTATGTATGTTTGCATGAATGTATGTTTGCATGAATGTATGTTTGCATGTATGTATGTTGTCATGTATGTATGTATGTATGTTGTCATGTATGTATGTATATATGTGCATGTATGTTTGTATGTATATTTGCATGTATATATTTGCATGTATGTATGTTTGCATGTGTGTATGTATGTTTGCATGAATGTATGTTTGTATGTATGTATGTATGTATGTTTGCATGAATGTATGTTTGCATGAATGTATGTTGTCATGTATGTATGTTGTCATGTATGTATGTATATATGTGCATGTATGTTTGTATGTATATTTGCATGTATATATTTGCATGTATGTATGTATGTTTGCATAAATGTATGTTTGCATTTTATGTATGTTTGCATGTATGTATGTTTGCATGTATGTATGTTGTCATGTATGTATGTTGTCATGTATGTATATATGTGCATGTTTGTATGTATATTTGCTTGTATATATTTGCATGTATGTATGTATGTATGTTTGCATTTATGTATGTTTGCATGAATGTATATTTGCATGTATGTATGTTGTCATGTATGTATGTTGTCATGTATGTATACATGTTTGTATGTATGTATGTATGTTTGCATGTATGTATGTATGTTGTCATGTATGTTTGCATGTTTTTATTTTTGCATGTATGTTTGCATGTATGTGTATATATATGTGCATGTATGTAATTATGTTTGCATGTATTTATGTTTGCATGTATATTTGTGCATGCTTGTATATATGTATGTATGTATCTTTGCATGTTTGTATGTATGGTTTCATGTGTGTGTGTGTGTATGCATGTATGTATGATAGTTTGCATGTATGTATGTGTGTATGTTTGTATATATATATATGTATGTATGTATGTATGTATGTTTGCATGTATGTTTGTTTGTATATATGTCTGTATGGCCATCTATGATACAGTCTGCTGGCGCCCTGTATCTAAGTCAACTTCGTGGCAGGCTTCTATACATGGTATAACAGTCAGTATCACACATTAAACTGAATCTAAGCCTACGACATGTTTTATTTTTTTTTTATTTTTTTTTTACAGGTTTGGTGTTTGGACTACGTCGGTTTCGAGGACTACTTCGATGACGGTTTTTTTTTCTACAATAAAATGGTTAATGAGGGTTGTGTTGGGGGTGCTTTATTTCAATAAAATATTTTATCTATATCTTTGTCTTTTTCTTTTCAAATTTTATTACTACCACTTTAGTAATGGCCGCTGTCTGAGTGACAACATTCATTACTAAGGCGAGGCTTAGTGTTAGCCAGTGCAGAGGCTAACACTAACCACCATTATTACCCCGGTACCCACCACCACCAGGGGTGCCGGGAAGAGCCAGGTACGATCCAGTACCCGACCATCTGTTGTGATGGTCGGGCTCTGGGGCGGCCGCAGGCTGGTATTATGAGGCTGGGAAGGGCCAAAAACAGTGGACCTTCCCACCCTTGTAATGCTAGGCTGCTGTGTTGTATCTGGCTGGTTATAAAAGTGGGGGGGGACCCCACGTCATTTTTTTAAAATTATTATTATTATTTTATTTTTTTTAAAAGACATGGGGGTTCCACCCAATTTATCATAACCAGCCACATACAACACGGTGTTATTAGCCTGGGAATGGACAAAACCAGTGGCCCTTCCCACCCATGTAATGCCAGACTGCTGCGGCCTTGTATATGGTTGATTATTAAAAATGTGGGGGACTCAACGTCTATTGTTAAATTTGTTAAATTCAACAAAAAAAAACGACGTGGGGTCCCCCCCATTTTTATAACCAGCCCGATACAACACAGCAGCAGCAGCCTAGCATTACAAGGGTGGGAAGGTCCACTGTTTTTGGCCCTTCCCAGCCTCATAATACCAGCCTACGGCCGCCCCAGTACCCGACCATCACAACAGATGGTCGGGTACTGGATCGTACCAAGCTCTTCCCGGCACCCCTGGTGGTGGTGGGTACCGGGGTAATAATGGGTGGTTAGTGCTAGCCTCTGCACCGGCTAACACTAAGTACCGCCTTAATAATGGACGCTGTCAATCAGCCAACTGCCATTATCTAGGCACTAATAAAGTTTAAAAAAAAACACAAAGACAATTCTTTTTTATTGAAATAAGAAATCCCCAACAAAACCCTCGTTAACCATTTTATTAAAATTTGAAAAAACTTAGATCTACGCAGTAGTCCAACGAATCGAAGATGTAGTCCAATCGGTACATCAAAATCTGCAACAACATAAAAAAACAGTTATCAATGTGAACAATAACAATACTTCTACTCACCTACACACATATATATACGCGCACACACACACAAACAACCATACACAAACACACACATATACACAAACACACATATACACACATATAAACAAACACACCCATATATACACAAACACACACATAAACACACACCCATATACACAAACACACATATACAAAAACACACACACACACAAACATCTACACACAAACATATATACAAATACACCCATATATATACACAAACACACCCATATATACACAAACACACACATAAACACACACCCATATACACACATATACACAAACACACACATATACAAAAACACACACGCACAAACATCTACACACAAACATATACACATACACCCATATATACACACACATATACACAAACACATATACACAAACACACCCATATATACACAAACACACATAAACACAAACACACATATAAAAACAAAAACAGACAAAGACACATACCCAAACACACACACTGTTTCTTTTAAATGCTGCTGGGGAACCCGCTCGATCCACTATATAAGGCTGCGCTACAGTGCACCATTTAAAAGAAACAGGATCCTGACCTGTCCACAGAGTTTAAGGCAGCACAGAGTATTTCAGGAGATGAGCGTGCAGATTCAGTGCTGCTGTGAACTCTGCTCTTACCATTACGTAGCTCTCAGTCTGTTACCTCTCCTCCACTCCTGTCCTCAAGAACACCTTCACATGATTGGCATGTCACCACTGCGCACAAGATCCGCACGCTCATCTCCTGAAATACTCTGTGCTGCTGTGAACTCTGCTCTTACCGTTACGTGGTGACTTGCCAATCATGAAGGTGTTATTGAGGACAGTAGTGGAGGAGAGGTAACAGACTGAGAGCTACGTAATGGTAAAAGCAGAGTTCACAGCAGCACTGAATCTGCACGCTCATCTCCTGAAATACTCTGTGCTGCCTTAAACTCTGTGGACAGGTCAGGATCCTGTTTCTTTTAAATGGTGCACTGTAGCGCAGCCTTATATAGTGGATCGAGCGGGTTCCCTAGCAGCATTTAAAAGAAACAGGATCCTGACCTGTCCACAGAGTTTAAGGCAGCACAGAGTTTTTCAGGAGAGGAGCATGACCGGCCACAGGCAGCCGGTCGTTTTTCCAAGCCGTGCTCCCATTATGCACATGACCGTAAAAACACCCGTTATTGCGGGTCGTAATTACGACCCGCAATAACGGGCTCATAGACTTCTGTTACCCACGGGTACCTTCCTGTTTTCTCACGGGAAGGTGCCCGTGCCGTTAAAAAAATAGAACATTTTCTATTTTTCTATTTTATGGGCCGTGCTGCTATAAAATTTAGGGTATGTTCACACGACAGCGTCCGTAACGGCTGAAATTACGGGGATGTTTCCGCCTGAAAACATCCCCGTTATTTCAGCCGTAACGGCATGTGCAGGCGCTTGAACGCCGCGTCCATTACGGACGTAATTGGCGCTGCTATTCATTGGAGTCAATGAATAACGGCTCCAATTACGGCCAAAGAAGTGACAGGTCACTTCTTTGACGCGGGCGTCTATTTACGTGCCGTCATTTGACAGCGGCACGTAAATATACGCCTCGTGTGAACAGACAAACACATTGCTTTCAATGGGCAGATGTTTGTCAGCGCTATCGAGGCGATATTTTCGGGCGTAATTCGGGGCAAAAAATCCCGAATTACATCCGTAATTAGTGCGTGTGAACACAGGGTATGTTCACACGCACTAATTACGGACGTAATTCGGGCGTTTTTGCCCCGAATTACGTCCAAAAATAGCGCCTCGATAGCGCTGACAAACATCTGCCCATTGAAAGCAATGGGCAGACGTTTGTCTGTTCACACGAGGCGTAATTTACGCGCCGCTGTCAAATGACGGCGCGTAAATAGACGCCCGCGTCAAAGAAGTGACCTGTCACTTCTTTGGCCGTAATTGGAGCCGTTATTCATTGACTCCAATTAATAGCAGCGCCAATTACGTCCGTAAGGACGCGGCGTTCAAGCGCCTGCATATGCCGTAACGGCTGAAATTACGGGGATGTTTTCAGGCGGAAACATCCCCGAATTTCAGCCGTAACGGACGCTGTCGTGTGAACATACCCTTATAATGACAGCACGGCTCGTAAAAGCGGCCGGCTGCCCGTGGCCGGCCGTGCTCGTAATTACGAGTCGTAATTACGAGCACGACCCGTAAAATAAAAAAATAGAACATGTTCTATCTTTTTAACGGCGCGGGCACCTTCCCGTGAGAAAACGGGAAGGTACCCGTGGCTAACAGAAGTCTATGGGCTCGCTATTTCAGGTCGTAATTACGACCCTTAATAACGGGTGTTTTTACGGTCGTGTGCATGAGGCCCCGTAATGACGGGTGGCTACATGTGTGCACCCGTCATTACGGCAACGTTGCTAGGCGACGTCAGTAAATAGTCACTCTTCAGGGTGCTGAAAGAGTTAACTGATCGGCAGTAACTGTTTCAGCACCCTGGACAGTGACTACCGATCACAATATAGAGTACCTGTAAAAAAAAAAAAGACGTTCATACTTACCGGGAACTCCCTGCTTCCTCCAGTCCGGTCTCCTGGCCGTTGCCTTGGTGACGCGTCCCTCGCGACATCCGGCCCGACATTCCTTGATGACGATGCAGCCCATGTGAGCGCTGCAGCCAATCACGGGCTGCAGAGGCCTCTGCAGCCAATCACGGGCTGCAGAGGCCTCTGCAGCCAATCACAGGCTGCAGAGGCCTCTGCAGCCAATCACAGGCTGCCGCGTCAGAAAAGAAGGTCGGACTGGAGGAAGAAGAGGGACTCGTCCGCAAGACAACGACCAGGTACGTATGAAATGCTTTTTATTTTTAATCAGCAGCCTCTTTTCTCTATCAGTGATTGATAGAGACAAGTGGCTGCCGATTTGTATAATATTTTTGACCGGGTTCGGTCAAAACGGGTTCGGCCGAACCCGGTGAAGTTCGGATTCGCTGCGAACTGAACTTTTCCGGAAGTTCGGACCGAAACCGGGTTCGGTTGTCCCGGTTTGCTCATCTCTAGTTGTGAGCCCTGGAGTAGTAAATTGCATGTATTACTCTCATGGTGATGTGCTTTTCTTCCCTATTGGGTACAAAGCCCTACTGTTCAGGGGCCAATAGTAAGAAACACTCTTAAAGAGACTCTGTCACCAGATTATAAGTGCCCTATCTCCTACATAATCTGATTGGTGCTGTATTGTAGATAACAACAGTGGTTTTTATTTTGAAAAACGATCATTTTTAACAAAGTTATGAACAATTTTAGATTTATGCCAATTCATTTCTTAATAGACAACTGGGCGTGTTTTTACTTTTTACCAACTGGGCGTTGTGAAGAAAAGTGTATGCCGCTGACCAATCAGTGTCATACACTTCTCATTGTTCCAGCACAGCTTCTTTCACTGCACACACAGCATGATTGGATCTCTACTTTTTGATTTTAGAGCCCAAGGCTATCAATTCCCCCCTAATATAAGCCTTTTGAGTTTCCCATGGTATTGGGTATGAAATGTGAGGTGAGGAATTCACCTTAAAGGGAATGTGTTGCCAGCAAAAACATGTTTGTTTTTTTTTAGTTAAACAATTAGTGTGTAGGTGATTAAACATTGTTCTAATTATTATTTTTTTTTTCACGAGTCAGGAAATATTATAAATTGGATTCAATTGGATTCTAATTTATAATATTTCCCAGCACTGGTCACTAGATGGAGCCATTCCCAAAATTGCAGCATTGCATGTGGTAAAGCAACCACATTGCTTTATGCTGCAAAATTGGGTAAAAAGCCCTCGCTCTAGTGAGCTCTCAGCATCCCCCCTCCTTTATCCTGGCTAGTGCCGGGAGAAACGAGGGGTTTGAACGGTCTAACCTCCTACACTGTGTGTCGCCATTTTTTGAGCTAACACACAGTGTAGAAGGTTAACATACAGTAGTAAACACACAGTAAAACACGAACATACATAGAAATCCCTTACCTGCTCCAGTCGCCGCCGCTCCCTCCGGTCCATCCGCTCCGTCTGCTGCCGCTGCTCCATGTGCACAAGTCCGGAAGCCGCGACCGGAAGTAGTAATCTTACTGTCCGGCCGCGACTTCCGGTCTACAGGAAGTGGGAGCGGCGCATGCGCCGTTCCCACACAGCGGCGTTCATGTTAGTGGATGGAACGGGCCCCGTTCGCAGTCCCTATGGGACTGGAGCTGCCGTATTCCATGTCTGTATGTGTCGTTAATCGACACATACAGAAATGGAAAAAAAAATGGCAGCCCCCATAGGGAAGAAAAAGTGTAAAAATAAGAAAAAGTAACACACAAACACACAAATTAATCCAAACGTTTTTAATAAAGCACTAACATCTTTAACATATAAAAAAAAAAATTGTGGTAACACTGTTCCTTTAAATCATTCTTTGAGTCTATTTTCCAGGAATCTAAGGTCAGATGGGTCTTCTAACAGTGTATAATTGAGACACCAATTCCAGGCTCTCTTCGGAAGATCACGAAGCGATAACAAGTTATGTGATGGGGAATGATCTGAAATGGTGATTGTGCCAATCTGTGAGGACATTGTGAATTGAATATGCGATTCTGAAATAAAGAGGTAATCCAACCTCTGATAGGTGCCATGTGCGGGAGAGAAGTAAGTGAAATCCTTTGTGGTAGGATGATGTAATCTCCACACATCTCACAAATGTAGATCTGTTAAGATCTGTTTGAGTGAGCTTAATCGTTTAGTATACATAAATGCATGTTGAGATGTGGAATATAAGTCTGGGTAAAGCACCAGGTTCAGATCACCCCCCCCCCCCTATCAACAAACCCTCTGAAAAATGTTTAAGGGTATGTTCACACGGCCTATTTACGGACGTAATTCGGGCGTTTTTGCCCCGAATTACGTCTGAAAATAGCGCCTCAATAGCGCTGACATACATCTGCCCATTGAAAGCAATGGGCAGACGTTTGTCTGTTCACACGAGGCGTATATTTACGCGCCGCTGTCAAATGACGGCGCGTAAATAGACGCCCGCGTCAAAGAAGTGACCTGTCACTTCTTTGGCCGTAATTGGAGCCGTTATTCATTGACTCCAATGAATAGCAGCGCTAATTACGGCCGTAATTGACGCGGCGTTCAAGCGCCTGCACATGCCGGTACGGCTGAAATTACGGGGATGTTTTCAGGCTGAAACATCCCCGTAATTTCAGCCGTAACGGACGCCCTCGTGTGAACATACCCTAAGAGTGACAGAGTTCTTCTCAACCACCCTATTTGTTGTGAGCTAGGCATATATAGGTTAGCCATGGAAATGACAGTATGAGCAATTTTACCTTTAACAAAGATATATCTGCCTTCTGTGTGAATGGCATGTTTTTCCCTACTGCAATTGTAACACCTCTAGACGCGGAGGAGTGGGTGCAATGATACCAACTTCCAAAATAGTTTTTAGGTAAAGATGGGATAGGGGAATGTCTGAAATGTGTGAAAAAAGGATATATCAGTCTTATCCTGTTTTAACAATCTATATATGCCACCCCTTTTCTTAGGGATGTTAAGGCCCCTGAAATTAAATCTGGAGAATTTTATCATTCCCATGATGAGTAAAGGGAAAATAGGACAAAGTTAGTCTTGCAACGCAATGCCACAATGAAAGAGAACAATTTAAACTGTATACAATAAAGCTAATATGTAGAAAGAGTGTGAGTATCTTGAGTCAAGTTGGAATCGACTTAGAATGTAAATATACAAGTAAAGACGGCAGGTAGTACAATCCTAAAAAAATATCTACTGTAACCGAAGCAATAGAAATGGGGGAGGTGGTATGAATTAAGAGCAACCATAAGATCTTACATTAATTGTAGGTATGAAAGTATAAAAAAGCCTGTGAGCCAAAAGCATATGTTACAGGTGAATACATATCACATATAATAGGTAATAAACAAACTAATCACTTGCATCGTATGGTCATTAGGTAAAGAAGAGAGCTATCAAAAGACTAACATTTCCAGAGGAATATAGAAAAGGGGCACAAGGCAGTCTATGGAGATTTGTAATGAGTCTCCAGTAAAGGTTCTGCTTGTCAATGCAGCCAGTACTTAGCGAGCAAACCAGTCAAAATTCAGGTACCTGTAGCTTCCAAGTTGAGACGTCTGAATTTTGGTGATTTGGATTTCAGGGTAACTTGCCATGGTGCTTGTGTCGGGAGATGTGGATGATCTTCCTTAAACTGCACTGTCAGCCAGGAAGGAATGTCAATGGGATCAATGCCCAATTTCTCCCATGCTTTAGATAAATCTTCCGGCGAGCGGATAATATCCTGGCGTCCATCTTTGATAGTGGCTAGGCCAAAAGGAAAACGCCAGCGTATTGGAAGTTAAAGTGATCTAGGAGCCGAGGTGAGTGGCTTCAAGATTCTGTGTTTTGCCAGAGTGCTAGCTGCCAGGTCTTTAAAAAGATGGACGATCATGCGTTCGTGTTTAAGCTCCGGGAATTCTCTTGAGGCAGGATGGCCGCCCTGTCCACAAAACTGAGGGGACCACAGATTACATCCCTTGGTGGGTTGTTCTGAATTGGCTTAGGATGGAGAGCTCTGTGTATGTGCTCTATCACAATGGCGAAAGCGCGTTCCTCTCCCAAGAGAGAGGCAAAAATTTGCAACATTTGGCAGAGACTCAGCATCCGCTGATTCAGGAAGGCCTCTCAGACGAATATTCTTTCATCTGCTGCGGTTCGCTTGATCCTCTAGTAAGAGGTAGGTATTGTTTAAGTGTGCTTGATGATCAATCACAGCATTTTGCAAAGACTTACTGTGGTCAAGATGGACCGACTGCAATTGTTACAGCATATCCACCCTAAGTCTGATGTGCTGAATGTCTGTCTTAATGTTAGCAAGTTCCTTCAGGACTGGAGATATAGCTTCCATTAGCGCTTTTTTGAAAAAGGAGCGAGAGATTATGGCAGTGCCCCGTGTTTTGGTCAGCAATTTAGAACAAGATTCTATCTCGTCTTCTAAAGCCTTAGTAGCATCTGCAGCTGACACAATTTTATTTTTTCCTGCAGGTGGAGTGGTTAGATGTTTACGGAGGTATTTATTCATGTGCCTTGGGTTACCTCTGCTAGGGCCGACCATTTCCATTTGAAATTGGCTCGGGAAAAATTCAAGATCTTGAAAGTAGAACGGGGAGCACTAGCTACATGCGTTCATCCACCAGCGCGGTTAGCTCTGCTCCCCTATTTCCCTTTTTAAACGTGGATGTAAAAATGTATGACAAATTGTTAGCTAACAGACTATTGTCAATCACACCTTCTGTAGTTAAACGTGACAAAACAGGTTTCACTTTGGGCAGGCAAGCACTGGATAATACCAGAAGGCTTTTTTCACTGCTACAAATAGCTGAAAAATAATTACTACCCACAATATTTCTCTCGCTTGATGCGATAGAGTCAACTGAGAGTATGCCTTTTAAAGGGAACCTGTCACCAGCATTTCACCTATTGAGCTTTACATATCCCTCACTGGCCACTGCTATCAAAAGTTCATTGCCGTTATCCCCTCTCCTAAACTCCGCCACCGACTGTAAATAACGGTCTGCAAACATTTTGCGCCTTTTATCGTAATAATCCGGTGTCCCTTTGTGTGCACACACCAGAAGAGGACATCAATGCACAACTGCAGGATTTTGTGTGCTGGGGGAAGGTGAGGAGCTGTCAATCAAAAGTAAGGAAGCAGTGTAAACTCGGAAAGACTTGAGGAATGAAAATATGACTCTTTTCAAATGAAGATTTGACTCTTTTCAAATGAAGATCTGACTCTTTTATGCTCATTAGCATATGATGTGGGAACACTAAAATGCTGAATACTAAAGCTACAGAGCCGACTAAGAAGACAATTATAGGTTATATAGAAATGATTTTTCACCCACTACCACCAGGTATTGCTGGTTTAATAGGTGAAATGCTGGTGACAGGTTCCCTTTAAGTCCTTTCCAAATTTGGTTTTGCAGGATCAATCTACTCAGCCATCCATACACTCTACTCTAACCCAGCAGCCAGAATATATGTTAATGGCACTCTATCAGACCTATTTGACATTAGCAATGGTACATGTCAGGAATGCCGCCTTTCTCCCATTTTCTTTATTTTATCCATTGAACCCCTTGATGAAATGATACATACTAATTCAGACATATCTGGAATCCAGTTGGGAGACTCTTACCCAGGGGCGTAACTAGGAAAGACTGGGCCTAATAGCAAACTCTTGACAGGTGCCCCCCCCCCCGACGGCTGCCACAAGCAGCCCCCCTGATAAATAGGGCCCCCTGTAGACAGTGCTATATAGCCCCGCCTATAGACAGTGTCACACCCCATTTGTAGATAGCGCCCCCTGCCTCCCCCTTGTAGATAGTGCCATACAACCCCCTGTAGATGTCGCCATAAAGCCCCCACTGTATATAGCACTATACAGCTCCCACTGTATATAGTGCCACATAGCCCCCCTCCCCTGTATATAGTGCCACACAGCCCCCCTTAGTAGATAGTGCAGCACAGCCCCACCTTAGTACATAGTGCCACACACAGACCCCTGTAGATTGCGCCACACTCAGCCCCCTGTAGATAGAGCATACACTTCCCCCATGTGTATAGTGCCACACAGCTCCCCCTTGTGTATAGTGCCATAAGGCAATGGCACATCCAAGAAAGTTGTATGAGCCAGGGAGATGTCACTCAAACAGGGAAAGGTGGGTTTGGAGGCAGGACTATGTGACTCTTCAGGATAGCGGCACTGCCCCATGACCGTTTAATGAGTAATTAGCATATAGTGTGTGCCGTTTTAAAGTGGATTTTAAAGATTTTGCTGCATCTGAAAAAAACATACAAGGGAATGTTAGGAAATATTGTGAGGTCATGTATTACCACATGATGGCGGTTCAAGGGGTTAAAACTACCAGGTTAAAACTACTACATGAAATATACAATGAATTGAGAACAATTCCATCTGCCCTGCAATTTTGTTATTATAAATATATCCTATATAATGACACATCCAGAAGCATGCTCTGACATATATACAGTACCACAACCAAGCTCAGTACATAAATACAGCACTAGAACCAAGATCTGACATATATACAGCACCAGAACCAAGCTCAGTACATATATACAGCACTAGAACAAAGCACAGTACATAAATACAACACTAGAACCAAGCCCATACATATATACCACACCAGAACCAACCTCAGTACATATATACAGCCCTAGAACCAAGCTCAGTCCATAAATACAGCACTAGAACCAAGCCCATACATATATACAGCACCAGAACAAACCTCAGTACATAAATACAGCACCAGAACAAACCTCAGTACATAAATACAGCACTAGAACCAAGCTCAGTACATATATACAATACCAGAACCAAGCTCAGTACATATATACATCGCCAGTACCAAGCTCAGTACATATATACAGCACCACAACCAAGCTCAGTACATAAATACATCCCCAGAACCAAGCTCATTACATATATACAGCACCAAAACAAATCTCATACATATATACAGCACCAGAACAAAGCTCAGTACTTACATACAGCATCAGAACAAAGATCAGTCATAAATACAACACCAGAACAAATACAGCTCAATTAAGTGCAACCCCTGCCATATAGGTTTGTACGGAGTAAAACTACAACTCCTAGCATGGTCCATTTAATGGTAAGGATATGCTGGGAGATGCTGTTTCACAAAAAAAATCATACCACCATCATCTCGCTGCAGATCATACAGTGACTACACTACTGATTAGAGGCAGAATAAACATTTACATTAAGTGACTCACCGGTGACGTCTCAGATTCTAGTTCTTTACTTCTCCCTCTGGTCCAGACCTCTATGATGGATTTCTCCCGGCCACGACCCATTTCTGCAGTTTTCTGCTCAGATGTCTTCAGCGTATCACTTTTAAAACATTTCTGCACCTATAAACGAAGTAAAAATTCAGAACACCTCTAAATATAATAGAGCACCTCTAACACACACACACACACACACACACACACACACACACACACAGACAGACACACACACACACACACACACACACACACACACACACACACACCGTGCCCCCTGTAGATAGTGCCCCCATAGTCCCCTGTAGATAGTGACCACCATAGAGCCTCTGTAGATAGAGCCCCACATACAGCCCTCTGTAGATAGTGGCCACATATGAACTCCAGAGCTGCAAGGCAATAGGGGAATTAGTCAGGAATGCCGCCTTTCTCCAATTTTCTTTATTTTATCCATTGAACCCCTTGATGAAATGATACATACTAATTCAGACATATCTGGAATCCAGGTGGGAGACTCTTACCCAGGGGCATAACTAGGAAAGACTGGGCCTAATAGCAAACTCTTGACAGGTGCCCCCCCCCCCCCCCCCCGACGGCTGCCACAAGCAGCCCCCTGATAAATAGGGCCCCCTGTAGACAGTGCTATATAGCCCCGCCTATAGACAGTGTCACACCCCATATGTAGATAGCGTCCCCTGCCTCCCCCTTGTAGATAGTGCCATACAGCCCCCTGTAGATATCGCCATAAAGCCCCCACTGTATATAGCACTATACAGCTCCCACTGTATATAGTGCCACATAGCCCCCCTCCCCTGTATATAGTGCCACACAGCCCCCCTTAGTAGATAGTGCAGCACAGCCCCCCCCCTTAGTAGATAGTGCCACACACAGACCCCTGTAGATTGCGCCACACTCAGCCCCCTGTAGATAGAGCATACAGTTCCCCCATGTGTATAGTGCCACACAGCTCCCCCTTGTGTATAGTGCCACAAGGCAATGGCACATCCAAGAAAGTTGTATCAGCCAGGGAGATGTCACTCAAACAGGGAAAGGTGGGTTTGGAGGCAGGACTATGTGACTCTTCAGGATAGCGGCACTGCCCCATGACCGTTTAATGAGTAATTAGCATATAGTGTGTGCCGTTTTAAAAGTGGATTTTAAAGATTTTGCTGCATCTGAAAAAAACATACAAGGGAATGTTAGGAAATATTGTGAGGTCATATATTACCACATGATGGCGGTTCAAGGGGTTAAAACTACCAGGTTAAAACTACTACATGAAATATACAATGAATTGAGAACAATTCCATCTGCCCTGCAATTTTGTTATTATAAATATATCCTATATAATGACACATCCAGAAGCATGCTCTGACATATATACAGTACCACAACCAAGCTCAGTACATAAATACAGCACTAGAACCAAGATCTGACATATATACAGCACCAGAACCAAGCTCAGTACATAAATACAGCACTAGAACCAAGCCCATACATATATACAGCACCAGAACAAACCTCAGTACATAAATACAGCACCAGAACAAACCTCAGTACATAAATACAGCACTAGAACCAAGCTCAGTACATATATACAATACCAGAACCAAGCTCAGTACATATATACATCGCCAGAACCAAGCTCAGTACATATATACAGCACCACAACCAAGCTCAGTACATAAATACATCCCCAGAACCAAGCTCATTACATATATACAGCACCAAAACCAATCTCATACGTATATACAGCACCAGAACAAAGCTCAGTACTTACATACAGCATCAGAACAAAGATCAGTCATAAATACAACACCAGAACAAATACAGCTCAATTAAGTGCAACCCCTGCCATATAGGTTTGTACGGAGTAAAACTACAACTCCTAGCATGGTCCATTTAATGGTAAGGATATGCTGGGAGATGCTGTTTCACAAAAAAAATCATACCACCATCATCTCGCTGCAGATCATACAGTGACTACACTACTGATTAGAGGCAGAATAAACATTTACATTAAGTGACTCACCGGTGACGTCTCAGATTCTAGTTCTTTACTTCTCCCTCTGGTCCAGACCTCTATGATGGATTTCTCCCGGCCACGACCCATTTCTGCAGTTTTCTGCTCAGATGTCTTCAGCGTATCACTTTTAAAACATTTCTGCACCTATAAACGAAGTAAAAATTCAGAACACCTCTAAATATAATAGAGCACCTCTAACACACACACACACACACACACACACACACAGACAGACACACACACACACACACACACCGTGCCCCCTGTAGATAGTGCCCCCATAGCCCCCTGTAGATAGTGACCACCATAGAGCCTCTGTAGATAGAGCCCCACATACAGCCCTCTGTAGATAGTGGCCACATATGAACTCCAGAGCTGCAAGGCAATAGGGGAATTAGTCAGGAATGCCGCCTTTCTCCAATTTTCTTTATTTTATCCATTGAACCCCTTGATGAAATGATACATACTAATTCAGACATATCTGGAATCCAGGTGGGAGACTCTTACCCAGGGGCATAACTAGGAAAGACTGGGCCTAATAGCAAACTCTTGACAGGTGCCCCCCCCCCCCGACGGCTGCCACAAGCAGCCCCCTGATAAATAGGGCCCCCTGTAGACAGTGCTATATAGCCCCGCCTATAGACAGTGTCACACCCCATATGTAGATAGCGTCCCCTGCCTCCCCCTTGTAGATAGTGCCATACAGCCCCCTGTAGATATCGCCATAAAGCCCCCACTGTATATAGCACTATACAGCTCCCACTGTATATAGTGCCACATAGCCCCCCTCCCCTGTATATAGTGCCACACAGCCCCCCTTAGTAGATAGTGCAGCACAGCCCCCCCCCTTAGTAGATAGTGCCACACACAGACCCCTGTAGATTGCGCCACACTCAGCCCCCTGTAGATAGAGCATACAGTTCCCCCATGTGTATAGTGCCACACAGCTCCCCCTTGTGTATAGTGCCACAAGGCAATGGCACATCCAAGAAAGTTGTATCAGCCAGGGAGATGTCACTCAAACAGGGAAAGGTGGGTTTGGAGGCAGGACTATGTGACTCTTCAGGATAGCGGCACTGCCCCATGACCGTTTAATGAGTAATTAGCATATAGTGTGTGCCGTTTTAAAAGTGGATTTTAAAGATTTTGCTGCATCTGAAAAAAACATACAAGGGAATGTTAGGAAATATTGTGAGGTCATATATTACCACATGATGGCGGTTCAAGGGGTTAAAACTACCAGGTTAAAACTACTACATGAAATATACAATGAATTGAGAACAATTCCATCTGCCCTGCAATTTTGTTATTATAAATATATCCTATATAATGACACATCCAGAAGCATGCTCTGACATATATACAGTACCACAACCAAGCTCAGTACATAAATACAGCACTAGAACCAAGATCTGACATATATACAGCACCAGAACCAAGCTCAGTACATAAATACAGCACTAGAACCAAGCCCATACATATATACAGCACCAGAACAAACCTCAGTACATAAATACAGCACCAGAACAAACCTCAGTACATAAATACAGCACTAGAACCAAGCTCAGTACATATATACAATACCAGAACAAAGCTCAGTACATATATACATCGCCAGAACCAAGCTCAGTACATATATACAGCACCACAACAAAGCTCAGTACATAAATACATCCCCAGAACCAAGCTCATTACATATATACAGCACCAAAACCAATCTCATACGTATATACAGCACCAGAACAAAGCTCAGTACTTACATACAGCATCAGAACAAAGATCAGTCATAAATACAACACCAGAACAAATACAGCTCAATTAAGTGCAACCCCTGCCATATAGGTTTGTACGGAGTAAAACTACAACTCCTAGCATGGTCCATTTAATGGTAAGGATATGCTGGGAGATGCTGTTTCACAAAAAAAATCATACCACCATCATCTCGCTGCAGATCATACAGTGACTACACTACTGATTAGAGGCAGAATAAACATTTACATTAAGTGACTCACCGGTGACGTCTCAGATTCTAGTTCTTTACTTCTCCCTCTGGTCCAGACCTCTATGATGGATTTCTCCCGGCCACGACCCATTTCTGCAGTTTTCTGCTCAGATGTCTTCAGCGTATCACTTTTAAAACATTTCTGCACCTATAAACGAAGTAAAAATTCAGAACACCTCTAAATATAATAGAGCACCTCTAACACACACACACACACACACACACACACACAGACAGACACACACACACACACACACACACACCGTGCCCCCTGTAGATAGTGCCCCCATAGCCCCCTGTAGATAGTGACCACCATAGAGCCTCTGTAGATAGAGCCCCACATACAGCCCTCTGTAGATAGTGCCCACATATGAACTCCAGAGCTGCAAGGCAATAGGGGAATTAGTCAGGAATGCCGCCTTTCTCCAATTTTCTTTATTTTATCCATTGAACCCCTTGATGAAATGATACATACTAATTCAGACATATCTGGAATCCAGGTGGGAGACTCTTACCCAGGGGCATAACTAGGAAAGACTGGGCCTAATAGCAAACTCTTGACAGGTGCCCCCCCCCCCGACGGCTGCCACAAGCAGCCCCCTGATAAATAGAGCCCCCTGTAGACAGTGCTATATAGCCCCGCCTATAGACAGTGTCACACCCCATATGTAGATAGCGTCCCCTGCCTCCCCCTTGTAGATAGTGCCATACAGCCCCCTGTAGATATCGCCATAAAGCCCCCACTGTATATAGCACTATACAGCTCCCACTGTATATAGTGCCACATAGCCCCCCTCCCCTGTATATAGTGCCACACAGCCCCCCTTAGTAGATAGTGCAGCACAGCCCCCCCCCCCTTAGTAGATAGTGCCACACACAGACCCCTGTAGATTGCGCCACACTCAGCCCCCTGTAGATAGAGCATACAGTTCCCCCATGTGTATAGTGCCACACAGCTCCCCCTTGTGTATAGTGCCATAAGGCAATGGCACATCCAAGAAAGTTGTATGAGCCAGGGAGATGTCACTCAAACAGGGAAAGGTGGGTTTGTAGGCAGGACTATGTGACTCTTCAGGATAGCGGCACTGCCCCATGACCGTTTAATGAGTAATTAGCATATAGTGTGTGCCGTTTTAAAAGTGGATTTTAAAGATTTTGCTGCATCTGAAAAAAACATACAAGGGAATGTTAGGAAATATTGTGAGGTCATATATTACCACATGATGGCGGTTCAAGGGGTTAAAACTACCAGGTTAAAACTACTACATGAAATATACAATGAATTGAGAACAATTCCATCTGCCCTGCAATTTTGTTATTATAAATATATCCTATATAATGACACATCCAGAAGCATGCTCTGACATATATACAGTACCACAACCAAGCTCAGTACATAAATACAGCACTAGAACCAAGATCTGACATATATACAGCACCAGAACCAAGCTCAGTACATAAATACAGCACTAGAACCAAGCCCATATATATATTCAGCACCAGAACAAACCTCAGTACATAAATACAGCACCAGAACAAACCTCAGTACATAAATACAGCACTAGAACCAAGCTCAGTACATATATACAATACCAGAACCAAGCTCAGTACATATATACATCGCCAGAACAAAGCTCAGTACATATATACAGCACCACAACAAAGCTCAGTACATAAATACATCCCCAGAACCAAGCTCATTACATATATACAGCACCAAAACCAATCTCATACGTATATACAGCACCAGAACAAAGCTCAGTACTTACATACAGCATCAGAACCAAGATCAGTACATAAATACAACACCAGAACAAATACAGCTCAATTTAGTGAAACCCCTGCCATATAGGTTTGTACGGAGTAAAACTACAGCTCCTAGCATGGTCCATATAATGGTAAGGATATGCTGGGAGATGCTGTTTCACAAAAAAAATCATACCACCATCATCTCGCTGCAGATCATACAGTGACTACACTACTGATTAGAGGCAGAATAAACATTTACATTAAGTGACTCACCGGTGACGTCTCAGATTCTAGTTCTTTACTTCTCTTTTAAAACATTTCTGCACCTATAAACGAAGTAAAAATTCAGAACACCTCTAAATATAATAGAGCACCTCTAACTATACACACACACACACACACACACACACAGACACACACACACACACACACACACACACACACACACCGTACCCCCTGTAGATAGTGCCCCCATAGCCCCCTGTAGATAGTGACCACCATAGAGCCTCTGTAGATAGAGCCCTACATAGAAGCCCCTGTAGATAGTGCCCCACATACAGCCCTCTGTAGATAGTGCCCGCATATGGACTCCAGAGCTGCAAGGCAATAGTGCTAACCACTGAGCCACTGTGCTGCCCTACATATAGCTTCCCCTAATATAGTGTCCCACATATAGCCCACCCCTGTAGACAATGCCCTACATACAGCCCCCCTGTAGCTAGTGACCCACAGGTAACCCACCCCTGTATATAGTGTCCCACATATAGCCCACATCTATAGAAAGGGCCCTAATAATAGCTCCCCTATAGATAGTGCTCTACATATAGCCCACCCCTGTATATTGTCTCACATATATCTCCCCCTGTATATAGTACCCCACATATAGAACCCCCTGTAGATAGTGCCCCACATCCCCACATATAGACCTCCCTGTATATAGTGGCCCACATCCCCACATATAGACCCCCCTCTAGATAGTGGCCCACATATAGACCCCCCCTCTAGATAGTGCCCCACATCCCCACATATAGACCTCCCTGTATACAGTGAAGGAAATAAGTATTTGATCCCTTGCTGATTTTGTAAATTTGCCCACTGTCAAAGACATGAGCAGTCTAGAATTTTTAGGCTAGGTTAATTTTACCAGTGAGAGATAGATTATATTTAAAAAAAAAAAAACAGAAAATCACATTGTCAAAATTATATATATTTATTTGCATTGTGCACAGAGAAATAAGTATTTGATCCCTTTGGCAAACAAGACTTAATACTTGGTGGCAAAACCCTTGTTGGCAAGCACAGCAGTCAGACGTTTTTTGTAGTTGATGACGAGGTTTGCACACATGTTAGATGGAATTTTGGCCCACTCCCCTTTGCAGATCATCTGTAAATCATTACGATTTCGAGGCTGTCGCTTGGCAACTCGGATCTTCAGCTCCCTCCATAAGTTTTCGATGGGATTAAGGTCTGGAGACTGGCTAGGCCACTCCATGACCTTAATGTGCTTCTTTTTGAGCCACTCCTTTGTTGCCTTGGCTGTATGTTTCGTGTCATTGTCGTGCTGGAAGACCCAGCCACGAGCCATTTTTAATGTCCTGGTGGAGGGAAGGAGGTTGTCACTCAGGATTTGACGGTACATGGCTCCATTCATTCTCCCATTGATGCGGTGAAGTAGTCCTGTGCCCTTAGCAGAGAAACACCCCCAAAACATAATGTTTCCACCTCCATGCTTGACAGTGGGGACGGTGTTCTTTGGGTCATAGGCAGCATTTCTCTTCCTCCAAACACGGCGAGTTGAGTTAATGCCAAAGAGCTCAATTTTAGTCTCATCTGACCACAGCACCTTCTCCCAATCACTCTCAGAATTATCCAGATGTTCATTTGCAAACTTCAGACGGGCCTGTACATGTGCCTTCTTGAGCAGGGGGACCTTGCGGGCACTGCAGGATTTTAATCCATTACGGCGTAATGTGTTACCAATGGTTTACTTGGTGACTGTGGTCCCAGCTGCCTTGAGATAATTAACAAGTACCCCCCGTGTAGTTTTCGGCTGAGCTCTCACCTTCCTCAGGATCAAGGATACCCCACGAGGTGAGATTTTGCATGGAGCCCCAGATCGATGTCGATTGACAGTCATTTTGTATGTCTTCAATTTTCTTACTATTGCACCAACAGTTGTCTCCTTCTCACCCAGCGTCTTACTTATGGTTTTGTAGCCCATTCCAGCCTTGTGCAGGTCTATGATCTTGTCCCTGACATCCTTAGAAAGCTCTTTGGTCTTGCCCATGTTGTAGAGGTTAGAGTCAGACTGACTAATTGAGTCTGTGGACAGGAGTCTTTTATACAGGTGACCATTTAAGACAGCTCTCTTTAATGCAGGCACCAAGTTGATTTGGAGTGTGTAACTGGTCTGGAGGAGGCTGAACTCTTAATGGTTGGTAGGGGATCAAATACTTATTTCTCTGTGCACAATGCAAATAAATATATATAATTTTGACTATGTGATTTTCTTTTTTTTTTATATATATATATATATATAATTTATCTCTCACTGGTAATATTAACCTAGCCTAAAAATGAAAGGTTCTCTTTAACAACCATCCTAAACTGGTCTGAAAGAGGATCTGTCACTAGTATATTAATGTCAGTGGACTGTGATTCCGTCAAAAAACTGGAAACCTGCTAGAATGGTGACAGACGGAAACCATTAGCAAGGTTTCCGTCACCATAGATATCAATAGTGATGCAAATGGAAGCTAAGGTTTCCGTTTGCCTTTCCGTTGAGGGGTTCACCCGATGGAAAGCTCAGACGGAACCCCTCAATGGAAAGCCAACGCTGATGTGAACAGGCCCTAACTTGCAGTTAAGAATACCTCTTCTAAGATTCCGGTTATTATAGCCTGTAGACCTGATGTGTCAGATTTGCTCTGTTATCTGAATCAATGTTTTACATATCTCAAATGTAAGTACATGTACTGTGTATTCTTGTCTTACGACACTTTGTTACACTTGTTTTGAACAGGTTTCTCCTTTTTAATGTCAATGGAAAAATTTTCAATAAAAATTTATTCATTAAAAAAAAAAAGGAGGGGAAGAGATACACTGTAAATTAACTTTGAGTTAATCTTTAATGCATTATAAAAACGGAATTAAAGAAAAATATATCTACATTTGTGCACTTCAGACAAATGCTTGTTATATACCATCATTAAAAATGAGTTAGGCATTGAAGCTGTAAAACTCATTCTGAGACATATATGAGAACTGGATGAGTGATAGATAGCTTATCCCATAATTATTTAATATTCAATTCCAGGTTCCACACAAAAACCTTGGTGGACCTCCATGGGTACCAAATTTGTCCCCAAGTATGCCAACTTATGTGGAATATTGCAAACATTTAACATTTTTCCCTTCAGACTGTGTCATTATTACCATCTCTCTACATATACAACTTCAGCAAGGTCATGGCTTAGACAAATAGGCTTTTTAATTGTGAATGATTTGTAGGATTTTGAAGTTCAAATCGTGTGACCTTTGGGGGGTATTATATATACACACCACAGTGCACATGTACTGTACTTCGATTTTCATTTATATTTACATTTTAATAGCAGCTACACACACAGCTGGCAGACAATTACAAATGGAGTAAAGGAGGGCAAGGCAGAGCGTGTCAGTATTATTTGGGTAATTTATTTGGGCGTTATATAGGCTCTATATGTTGGTGTTAATTCAGCACTTTGTAGTGGTATTATTTTAGCATTCTACAGTGGTGTTATTTTAGCACTGTTTAGCAGTATTATTTGGGCATTATATGTGTTGAGTTAAGATATTATGTGGTGCTATTTTGTTGTTTTTGTGTTGTAGCAATTAGAAATAATACATCTTTGCAGGTTTTCAGCCTTTTGAAATATAACTTTTAATTATACAATCATTAAGCTTTACCTATGTAAATCAGAAAAACACTTAAGACAATGTATCACCTAGATTTGTATTTACTTATTAAAATCATATACTGATACAGATTTTTCTAGTCTATTTAAAAAATGTTTATATTAGTTTGTTTTTTCTATTTTCTACACATGGTTTTGGGGACAGCCATCATGCCTAAGCTGCTGTTAATAGCATTGAGAGTTATGCTTTACAGCAACCACATGAACCATAGGAAAAAATAGTATGGAAATGTTAATTGACTTTTATGGGAGAAAAGTGCTTTGTGACCTGTGCAGAGGTCATTGTGCAGGTAGGGGGAGAAGGGGAAGGTAAGCTGAGAACATTAACTTTTGGGAATGGTGGATCCTGTGTTATCTATATAGAGGTGTTAAGTTTAATTGTAATCCTGCCTTTGATGATAATGAGATGACTGCTGAGAAGCGATCTCGACAGAACAGGAAGTGTCAGTGTAATTACCGGGGGGTAGGGAAACGGACAAGTGAGCCCTAATCTACCCGCCACTCTGTCCCTGCCTACTTGCAACGACCCGCTCTAGGCGACGGGGTACAACTGGGCGGCGGTCCCTGCACTCAATAAGTGCACGACAAACACGACAAACATACAAGGGAATACAAGCAAGGGAAAGGGGCAGTTGCCCACGGCAACACCGTGAGCAACCAGAGTGGTGAACGAGCCGAGTCAAGCCAGGAGTGTGCGAGGTACCAAACGAAGAGCAGAAGAGTAGTCAGTAAGCTAGGGTCTGTATGGAGCAGGAACAAAATAGAAGGAGCTGTAGCTGGGCCAGGAAACCACACGAAAAAGAATCACAAGCACTGGAGGAACAGGAAAGGCAGGCTTAAATAGACCGAGGGCGGGAGCTAGCTGAGTCTGGCCTGGTTGCGATAGGCTCTCCCACTCCTAAGCCTGCCAGCCTGAGTGGTGGAAGCTGGAGTCAGTCTCAGGGATGTAGATTCAGGTGCTGACTGATTAATTAAGGGAGTTAACCCCGAAGCTGTGCCTGGCAGATCCTTTACAGTACCCCCCCTTTTATGAGGGGCCACCGGACCCTTTCTAAGTGGACCTGGCTTACTGGGGAAACGCAGGCGGAACCTCCTGACCAATACCCCAGCGTGAACATCCCGGGCGGGTACCCAAGTCCTCTCCTCGGGCCCGTAACCTCTCCAATGGACCAGGTACTGGAGGGAGCCTTGGACCATCTTGCTGTCCACAATCCTGGCCACCTCGAATTCCACCCCCTCAGGGGTGAGGACGGGAACAGGAGGTCTCCTCGAGGGAGCCAAGGACGGGGAGCAGCGTTTAAGGAGGGAGGCATGAAACACGTCGTGTATACGAAAAGACGGGGGTAACTCGAGCCGGAAGGAGACAGGATTGAGGACCTCAATGACCTTATACGGCCCAATAAACCGGGGAGCAAACTTCTTGGACGGAACCTTGAGACGCAAGTTCCTAGACGACAACCCCACCAGATCCCCGACCATAAACAGGGGGTTAGCAGAACGTTTTCTTTCAGCCTGAGTTTTTTGTACGCTCTGGTACGCCTCTAGGTTCTTCTGAACCTGGGCCCATACTGTGCACAGTTCCCGATGAACGACCTCTACCTCGGGATTGTTGGAACTACCAGGTGAAACGGAGGAGAACCGTGGATTAAACCCAAAATTACAGAAAAAGGGAGAGACCCCTGACGAGTTACTGACCCGGTTATTAAGGGAAAATTCGGCGAGGGGAATGAATGAGACCCAATCATATTGACAGTCTGAGACAAAACACCTTAAGTATTGTTCTAGAGATTGATTAGTCCTCTCCATTTGGCCATTGGTTTCAGGATGGAAGGCAAAGGAGAAGGACAGATCAATCCCCAACTTCATACAGAAGGCTCTCCAAAACAATGAAACAAATTGTACCCCTCTGTCCGAAACAATATTGACAGGGACCCCATGGAGACGCAGGATGTGTTTGACAAACAAGGTAGCCAACGTCTTGGCGTTGGGTAGTTTCTTGAGGGGCACAAAGTGGCACATCTTACTGAAGCGGTCTACCACCACCCACACCACCGACTTGCCTTGGGATGGAGGCAAATCGGTGATAAAATCCATGGAGATATGTGTCCAAGGTCTCTGGGGAATGGGCAACGAACGCAGTAAGCCTGCTGGTCGGGACCTGGGAGTCTTGAACCTAGCACAAACCTCACAAGCGGCGACGTAGGCCTTAACGTCTTTAGACAACCCAGGCCACCAATAATTTCTGGTAATGAGGTGTTTGGTACCCAGGATGCCTGGATGACCAGATAGTGCGGAGTCATGATTTTCCCTAAGTACCCTTAGCCGGAATTGCAGGGGAACAAACAGCTTGTTCTCAGGAAGGTTCCCGGGAGCTGAACCTTGATCAGCAGCAATTTCAGAGACTAAATCAGAATCGATCGAGGAAATGATTATACCTGGAGGCAAAATACAAGCAGGATCTTCCTCCGAAGGAGGGCTGGCCATGAAGCTACGCGACAGTGCATCAGCCTTAATATTTTTAGACACAGCCCTATAGGTAACCAAAAAATTGAATCTGGTAAAAAATAACGCCCATCGAGCTTGTCTCGGGTTTAGCCTCCGGGCAGATTCTAGGAAAACCAGATTCTTGTGGTCGGTAAGGACCGTTACCTGGTGTCTAGCCCCCTCCAGGAAGTGGCGCCACTCTTCAAATGCCCATTTAATGGCTAAGAGTTTGTGGTTGCCAATATCATAGTTACTCTCAGTTGGCGAAAACTTCCTGGAGAAGTAGGCACAGGGGCGGAGATGGGTGAGGGACCTGGTACCCTGGGACAAGACAGCCCCCACTCCCACCTCAGATGCGTCAACTTCCACGATAAATCGCTCAATTTGGTTGGGCTGAACCAGCACCGGGGCCGAGATAAAGCACTTCTTAAGGACCTCAAAAGCCTGGACAGCCTCAGGAGGCCAGTGGAGGAGATCAGCACCTTTGCGAGTGAGGTCCGTAAGAGGCTTAGCGATGACCGAGAAGTTAGCAATAAATCTCCTGTAATAATTAGCGAACCCCAAAAAACACTGTAACGCCTTCAAGGATGCAGGTTGGACCCATTCCGCCACAGCCTGAACCTTGGCGGGGTCCATGCGGAATTCATGAGGAGTGAGGATTTGACCCAAAAATGGTATTTCCTGTACCCCAAACACACATTTTTCGGTTTTGGCAAACAGTTTGTTTTCCCGAAGGACCTGGAGCACCTTCCTGACATGCTCAATGTGGGAGGACCAGTCCTTGGAAAACACCAGTATGTCATCAAGGTACACTACAAGAAATATCCCCAGGTAATTTCTCAAAATCTCATTTATGAAATTCTGGAAGACCGCAGGGGCATTACACAACCCAAAGGGCATGACGAGGTATTCGAAATGGCCTTCGGGTGTGTTAAACGCAGTCTTCCACTCATCCCCCTCTTTGATGCGAATAAGGTTATACGCCCCCCGTAGATCCAATTTAGAGAACCATTGGGCCCCCTGAACCTGATTAAAGAGATCAGGAATCAAAGGAAGGGGATACTGGTTCCTTACCGTGACCTTATTCAGGCTACGGTAGTCAATGCATGGCCTAAGACCACCATCCTTCTTCCCCACGAAGAAGAAGCCAGCACCTACCGGAGAAGAAGAGGGACGAATGTAACCCTTGGCCAGGGATTCCTGGATATACTCTCTCATGGCTTCACGTTCGGGACAAGAAAGATTAAATATCCTACCCTTAGGAAGCGTAGCTCCTGGAACCAATTCGATAGCGCAATCGTATTCTCTATGAGGAGGTAACACTTCGGAGGCCTCCCTAGAGAAAACATCAGCGAAGTCCTGAACAAACTCGGGTAGCGTATTCGCCTCCTCAGGGGGAGAAATAGAATTAACAGCAAAACATGATGTACAACATTCATTACCCTATTTGGTTAGCTCCCCAGTATTCCAGTCAAACGTGGGATTATGCAACTGCAACCAGGGAAGGCCTAGAAACAAATTGTACGATAATCCCTGCATCAACAGTACAGAGCATTGCTCCAAATGCATGGAGCCAACAAGGAGTTCAAAAACAGGGGTATGCTGTGCAAAATAACCATTAGCAAGAGGAGTGGAGTCGATACCCACTACCGGGACAGGTCTAGGCAAATCAATCAGAGGCATAGCAAGAGACATAGCAAATTCCACAGACATAATATTAGTAGAGGACCCTGAATCCACGAAGGCACTGCCGGTAGCAGACCTACCACCAAAAGAGACCTGAAAGAGAAGCAAGATCTTAGTACGTTTCCTATTTACTGGAAATATCTGTGCGCCCAAGTGACCTCCCCGATGATCATTTAGGCGCGGAAGTTCTCTGGCTGCATTCTTACGCTTAGGACAGTTGTTCACTTGATGCTTGTCATCCCCACAGTAGAAGCAGAGACCATTCTTCCTGCGGAATTCTCTACGTTGTTGGGGGGACACGGAGGCCCCGAGTTGCATAGGTATCTCTGAGTCTTTCGGGGAGGAACGAAGCAACGGAACTTTGGGAGGCATCATGGGGGAGTCGGAGGAGAAAACACATAAACGTTCATGTTGTCGTTCCCTGAGACGTCGGTCAAGTCGTACCGCTAAAGCCATAGCCTGGTCTAGGGAGTCAGAAGAGGGATAGCTAACTAGCAGGTCTTTCAGGGCATTCGACAGACCCAACCTAAACTGGCACCTTAAGGCAGGGTCATTCCACCGAGAAGCTACGCACCACTTCCTAAAGTCAGAGCAATACTCCTCAACAGGTCTCTTACCCTGACGTAAGGTCACCAGCTGACTCTCGGCAAAGGCAGTCCTGTCAGTCTCGTCATAAATAAGTCAGAGAGCAGAAAAGAAACAATCAACGGAGGAAAGTTCAGGGGCGTTAGGAGCCAAGGAGAAGGCCCACTCTTGGGGCCCTTCCTGGAGCCGGGACATAATTATACCCACCCGCTGGCTCTCAGAACTTGAGGTGGGGTTCAAGAGGTGCGGTGGGGGGAACTACCAAGGTAGCATCAGGCTGGTTGACCCTCTGAGCCAGGGCCTGGACCTGTAGGGAGAGACCCTGCATTTGCTGAGCCAGGGTCTCACGGGGGTCCATAGTGGTGTCAGGGACCAGGGTAGACTAGGTATGGGCTTGTGATTATGTAATGACCGGGGGGTAGGGAAACGGACAAGTGAGCCCTAATCTACCCGCCACTCTGTCCCTGCCTACTTGCAACGACCCGCCCTAGGCGACGGGGTACAACTGGGCGGCGGTCCCTGCACTCAGTAAGTGCACGACAAACACGACAAACATACAAGGGAATACAAGCAAGGGAAAGGGGCAGTTGCCCACGGCAACACGTGAGCAACCAGAGTGGTGAACGAGCCGAGTCAAGCCAGGAGTGTGCGAGGTACCAAACGAAGAGCAGAAGAGTAGTCAGTAAGCCAGGGTCTGTATGGAGCAGGAACAAAATAGAAGGAGCTGTAGCTGGGCCAGGAAACCACACGAAAAAGAATCACAAGCACTGGAGGAACAGGAAAGGCAGGCTTAAATAGACCGAGGGCGGGAGCTAGCTGAGTCTGTCCAGGTTGCGATAGGCTCTCCCACTCCTAAGCCTGCCAGCCTGAGTGGTGGAAGCTGGAGTCTGTCTCAGGGATGTAGATTCAGGTGCTGACTGATTAATTAAGGGAGTTAACCCCGAAGCTGTGCCTGGCAGATCCTTTACAGTCAGTCTATTATGACGCACAGTGGCCAGAGTTGAAAATTCAACATTCCAGGATTTGAAAAAAAATATATAGTTAAGAAAATGGGAAATATGAAAAAACATCAGCAAAAATTCTTAGAAAAATATGTTTAATATAGGTCATAGGTCATTTTCTGATGACACATTCCACTAAGGTTGAAGGGTAAAAAAAAAATATAAAAAATTACATGAATTTTCAAATCACTGTATCATCTTTTTTACTATAATCCTAAATGTTTATTCTATTTAAACCTAATTTAAATATGACCACAGTCTGGACAGTGGTTTTGCTGGAATATGATTTTTCCCATGTAATAAATCTCCTGCAGGTTGCAGTAGGAATATTTCCTTGCCATACCTCTATTTCTCTCTAATTACCCTAAATCCTCCCTATCAGCTGGATTTCTGCAAGAATAATCAGTTCCAAAAGCTGCTTCAAAGGAAGCTCATTCAACCAACTGAATCGTTCTCTGGGCTAATGAGGAACAACATCTCCGAAACTATGCCGTCTACAGATGGGTGTATCTGGTTTGGCAATTAACCCGAGTTGTGTTTCAAAGCTCTATATAAAGGGTTGCATATTAACTTATAGGGTAGTTACCTATAGGGGGCACTAGAGAGACAGTTTTATTCCTTATGGAGTGGGGCTGTTTTGCATACTTCCCCTAAAGCTGGGTTCCCTGCAGTGCAGATTTGCTGCAGATTATGCATGCGTTTTTTTTTAGCCAAAACCTGAATTGTATCCAGGGGAGCAGACCCAGAAAAGCCTTACTCTAGATGTTTCTTGTGTTTAGGTTCCTTTCCTGGTTGCGGCTAAAAAGAAATGAATGCAAAATCTTCAGCAAATCTGCAGTGTGGGAACCCAGCCTAAGGCCTCATTTACACGAGCGTATTATACGCGCGTGCGACGCGCGTGTTTTTCACGCGTGTCGTACGCACCTATATTAGTCTATGTGGCAGTTTAGACGATGCGTGAATTTTGCGCAGCGTGAGTGCGTTGCGTAAAACTCACGACATGTTCTATAATCATGCGTTTTTCACGCAACACGCACCCATTGAAGTCAATGGGTGCGTGAAAACAACGCATGACACACGGACGCTCATGCGTTGCATGCGCGAAAATCATGCAAGAGCTGTTATGTCCATGCCAAACAATCTATAAAGCTAGACAAAGCAAACCCAAACCAGGAAGTGCCTGCCTTTCCAGTGCGAGGGGGCAAGTCTAGCCAGTGCCTGGAGACTTCAGTCAAGAATTCTTGGAGCGTATCATCTATTCTACAGCCATGCCGCGCGGGATGGATGTGGAGCGCCTCATCCTGTTTGTCCAGGACCATCGTGCTATATGGGACACCAGATGTGAGGAGTACCACAATAGGACGGTAAAAGAGGACGCATGGGAGTTGGTGGCAAAAAACATGTTTGAGCAAGAGTGGGAGACTGCCAGAACCCGGGACCGCACTCGGTTGGGTGAGTACCACGCATTTTCTGTAAATGCCTGTCATGCCTATTGTAAACCTGGGGCCCTGTATGTGTATTCCGCTCATTAGTACGAAAAACTTAGGTGGAGCAGGTGCTTCCCCGTGTCCCACGTCATTGCCACTGCAGGGCCCTTCATTTAGAAGTGAGAGGTTATAGTTCTGATGGCGTGTTATGTTTTTGTTATATCCTACAGTCCAAGATATCAAGACACGGTGGCGGAGCTGCCGTGATCAATTTAGGCGAGAGATGGGTGACAAGGGACGCAGCAGAGATGGGTCATCTCGCAAACGGCCCTACATATACACCAAGCAGCTCATGTTCTTGAAGGACATCATGGATATGCGCACGTAAGAGTTAATGCCGTTGCATGAGTCTAATGTGTGTGTGCCAATGTCCTGTTTGCCAACGTGTTGTTGTCGCCAATGTTAGATATTGGATTCATATGTTTTTTTCTCCTTGTAGAACCACCGACAATTTGGAGGACACAGCAGAGGAGACTGACGTGGGGGAGGCTATGGGAGAACCTCCTGCTCCCAATGTCCTGCCTCCCAGCCCCGAGCCGACACCCCAGGAGCCCGCACCAGGGCAGTCTGCACGGCCGGTCGCCTCTCCAGCCCAGGAGCGCCCCGTGCGAGCCCGCAGTCGGCGTGTTCGTGCACCACAGCCCTCCACAGCAGCCCAGGTCGATACTCGGGTACTCGACTATCTGAGGCGAGCGGCAGAAGAGGACGGGAATGATGCCTTCGGCCGCAGCATTGTCCCCCTCCTACGCCTGGTGCCCATGGACCGTATGGGCCGTCTGCAGGCGTCGATCGTCACTTTGATCGACGCTTGCAGACCGCCCCACAATCCCCATATGTGTTTCACGGCAATAGAGCAATGGCGAAATGCATACATGCCGCCATCCACGCCCCAGGTGGCTGGCCAATTCCACCCTGTTCCCCAGATGGGCCGGCCGCATCCATACATGCGCCCTATGGCTCCCCACTTCGCAGGGCCCACATTCCACCCACCACATCAGCACCACTATGCTGGCGAGGAACAACCTACCCAGCTCCAGGTCCAGCATAGTGGTACTGAAATGCCTCCCCAGGACAACTAAACCAACACCTCTGAGTGTGTTGGTGCCAATATATTTGGACGGCACTGTTGTGTGTGGTGCAGGCCTGGCCACGTTTGTTGTGGGATCATGTTTTTATTTTGTATTTCGTTACACCATGTTGGTGTCTAAGATTTTGTGCCCAAAATTTGGGTTAGGTCCTAATCCGAAAATAAAAATATTCATGGTTAATGGTTTGATTTCGTTTTATTAATCATTTATACCACACAACACAAGGTTTGCCACACATTTCCTTTGCCTACACTCTCACACACTTCTGGCATTTTGGCCCAATGCATGCCCATGTGATATGAGGTTTTAGTTAATCTATCGGGGTTTGACATGGCTTGAAAGGGATTGCAAAGTTTAGGTCCTGCCATGGGCCCCGAAGCAAAATAAGTACACTTGCAATTGGACTTCCCTAACTGGAGTCCGCACAACAGGATATATGGGGAAAGTAAGTCGGCAACTGTGTAAAGTCCTGCTCAAACCCCGAGAGATATAAGCTCGCAACCCGCGTCAAGGGTCCTCATGTTTTGCGAGTCTCTACCCCAACCCCAACCCCCAAAATAAACCCCCAAAAAAAATGCCCACATCTCACGTGGGTAGTGAAGCCTCAAAAGAACATTCACCACTTCAAAGGTCATCAGCCCCCCACGGTGCTGGTCCAGATGGGCACTCAAAATATGCGGCAAAAGTATCACGCACTCGAAGGCCGGAAGAGACAGATCGGCCTAGAGGATTCACCGGGACATTGTCAGTGGTGCCTGCATGTGTTAGGATATATTCTGCATCAAAGTTAGCATCATTAATGCGGCAGAAGTTATGCAGAACTACACCCGCTTGTATAACACGTGTGACATTCGGCATGGACAATTGCATTGTTGAGAGAAAGACACGCCACCTGTTTGACATAATGCCAAAGGCACATTCCACACATCGCCGAGCTCGGCCCAGGCGGAGATTTAACATGCGCCGACGGTCATCCAAGCCCCTTCTTGCAAAGGGACGCATGACTTGCCTTGTGAGTGCAAACCCCTCATCCGCCACGATAACATACGGGATTGGGGGCCCGCTGGAGCCCGGGAGGATGGAAGGTTCCGGCACCGCCAATCGCCTATTCACGAGTCGTTTTCCCATTCTTGATGAACGGAATATGCGTGCATCTGCGGAGCTGCCATACGAGCCAATGTCTACAATACTGAAACAATAATTCGTGTCCGCCAAGGCTAACAATACCATAGAAAAATACTGCTTGTAGTTAAAGTATTGGGAGCCACTGCGTGGGGGCTTTCTCACACGAATGTGTTTGCCGTCTAGGGCACCAATGCAATTTGGAAATTCTGTAGCTCGAAGAAATTACTCTGAAATACTTAGCCACTGTCCTTTCGTGGGCTGAGGCATGACCGTGCTCTTTAACCTCTGCCACAACACGACACAGGTGGATATGACAATGAACGAAATGGTGGTCACTCCCAAAAGAAATTCAAAATGCAATGAATGATAACTATTGCCTGTGGCCAGAAATCTAGAAAACAACGAGAAAGAAAAACAAAGGCAGAACACATGTTAGTGGGGGGCTGGTGAAGCAGACAGCGGCATGGACTAAGTTCTAGCAGTTTCACACATACCTCAAGGTCACAAGCAGCCGTTCCTCAGCCGAAATGCAGCGTCTCATGTTGGTATTCTGGTAGGTGAGACCAGAGCCAGTTTTCGCAAGCAGAAGGTCAAATGTGGCCACAGACATGCGGCAGAAGGCACGAAATTTGTCTGGATGCCGGCGTAAGTCCTCATACAGGGTATGAAAATGGCCTTTTATAGTACGTTGGGCCACAAGTGGATGAACCCAAATGCGACTTCTTACAGGCGTTTGGTACTGCAGCATGTGTCGGCGCTCGCCAAACCGACGTGAGATCATCCAGACAAGAAGCACACGCGCCAGCGCTGGCGAAGCCATAATAGTTGGGTGGCAAGGCAATTCCAACGTGAAGGGAAAAACACACACGGTGGTTTCTGCAGAGGCGGAAATAAGGTTCTAAACATGCTTCTACCAGCAAGCATGGGTTGGGCCAGCTGGCCTATTTGTAGGCTGGCGTACCACTAATCCCCTGTGCGTTTTTTACGCGCGATGCAAACGCTAGTCGTGCGCGCGTTTAAAACGCAACAAGGCTGCGTATACGCAGTGCATACGCAATACAAACGCGCGCAAAACGCACACGCTCGTGTAAATGAGGCCTTATACTCCCTACCTGCTATATCTCCATAAGGAAAATCAGTACCTTCCAAGAGAAACTTTACAGAGAAAACAGAGGATTAACAATGAAATACAATTTCAGGCCTATTTCTTCACAGTGGGAGCTGCTCTTTATTAATCTGCCTGTAAAGCAATGGGCAAAAATAAATTATTTGTTCCAGCAAGATGTGCCTGTGAGGTGTTGGATTGAATACGTTTTTCACACTTTTTACAACATTATATATGTATATTTATAATTTACATTTACCATGGGTGCAACATCAGTCAAAAGCCGTATTTTACATTGATCATTACACTGCATTGAGTTGATCACATTCATCAGAAAATCTCTAAATAAAACAGGATTTCCTCAAATAGACTACAGTGGTCTGGCAAAAGTTGTTTTCTCTGTCTCCCTTTGGGTAACAAAATGTTGAACATTTCTATAATTACTCCAATGTAACTTTATTTCTTAATAATTTCATAATTTCATAATTTCATAATCAATTCATGAAATCCACAATGGGGTACTCACATAAAGACACAGATCAGTCCCCAAAATACCTACTAGATCATATACATAAGGCTGGATAGTGTTAATGTTGTTTTTGCAGCATAAAAGGGCAGTAAATACAGAATGGCTCCATAAAACATTAAATATGACATTATGCACAACGAGAAATGCTTCTTACAGCAGTTACTTAGTAGTGTGATATAGATTTGTTCTTTTATAGCTGCAGTATATCTGAATTAGTCTAATTGGGGAGATTTAATAACAGCACAGTCAATAGTGCGAGTCTATATGGAGTATCATTTTATTTAGTTACTTGAAGATCAGGAGTTACACATCCTGGACATCATGCATCTTCTACTATTTAAAGACAGACATTTAACCTGCCAATAAAATTCCCAGTTGTTGATGTACCTTAAGCACAAAAGCAGTTTGAATGTTTTCTATTAGATAGTAATGGAGGTATTACAACCCCTATCATTCTCATTAATAAAAATGTATTTCTCTGCAATTTTGCTGCTTCGATCTCACAATGAAACATATTACACTGCTAATTTCTGTGACTAAGATTTAGAGGATTTTTTTCATTTTAAAAACTTCAGCTTCACAGATTACCTATAAATGGACTCAAATATAATAAAACCTCCCACTCGAGGCATACTCAATATAGCTAGACTTCTGTTGTAAGGAGCATCATTACTAATCCATGAACGCTTAGCTGATGATTATTAGTATGATCCTCAGCCCTATATCCCACTAAAACTTCCCTGACACATTAAGGGCTCATGCAAACGGTTGTATTACGGCTACATTTTGTACGCAAATGTGCAATTTTTCAACCATATTATGTAACTATGTGGTAGGACAAAAGAGGAAGGTTTTAACATACACACAGAGTGGACATGTGCATAAACCATTGGGCTCACAGATTACTGATGAACATCAGGTTTCCTTATTAAACATAGCGACCAGGATATTTTGGGCCTTAAGGACCAAGCAGTTTTTTTTATTTTTTCATCGTCCCATTCCGAAAGTCTTAATTTTTTTTCATGTCTATATAGCCGTATGATGGCTTATTTTATGCAGGACTTTTTTGTCATTTCAAATTTATTCCCTTCACCTTGCGGTATAAATAACAGGATAAATATTCTGATTATGCCAAAACCAAATTTTTATGTTTTTTTGAAATATTTTTTACTACTTTTGTACAAAAAAATCACCCCAAAAAAATTTGTTGTGTTTTTTCCCCCACATTCCAGGAGCTTCATGACAGCTTATTTCTTGGAGGATGACTTGTGGTTTTCATTGGTAGCATTTTGGGGCACATTTAGGAGAACTTTTTGATTGCTTTTTATTGATTTATTGATGAACAAAAAAAGTAATTCTAGCATTTTTTTTTCAGTTTTTTTCAGGTTTTCAATATCATGTGCGGGATTAATAACATGATATTTTTATAGTTTGGTTTAAAAACTACCATTGTTTTTTATCTGTAGAAAAAAAACTTATGTTATTTTACAGATACAACAGGAAGCTTTTTAAGAAGACAACTACATTTTTTTGACGGTTTAATTGTATCTGTTTGTATCCCTTTTCAAGCAGATCTATTTTTTTTGTTTACTATTCTATATATTAAGAAACTCTGTAAATTTAGTCTTATTTTCTAGAAAGCATACACCTATAATAAGGGAATAGTATATTGAAATGAAATAATGTTAGAAGCTACCTCGAAGTGTCTCAATGACTTGGGGAGAAGCCTGCAGTGTTATGATTTTATTTAGTAACTAAAGTATAAGTGATTTCTTATAATTATATTTTATTAAGCAATTATGAGAAATGATAAAGCAGCAGAAATATGAAAAAAAAACGTATGCAGGAAAATGAAATGAGAAACCATAAATAAGATAAATTCCTCCATTACCATCATTAACATTTCACCATAATTAGATCCAAAGCATTAGCGGCACTAAAAAAATAAAAATGAAATAGTTATATAAAGTTTATTTTAAAAAAAAGTGTTCAGAAGAAAAAAAACAATTTTTTTTCCATTAAAAATGTGGTTTTATTGCACAAAAAAAATATATTTTATACATATTTGGTATCACTGCTATTGCAAATTATAATAAAGTTAACATATTATTTATACTATATGTAAACAACATAAAGAAAAATTCAAAACAACAACATAATTGCTTTTTTTTTATCCCACACAAAAATGACAAAATTTAGTTAAGAAGTTCTATATACACCAAAGTAGTGCAATTAAAAATATCACTACTCCTGCAAAAAATAGCTCCGATATGACTATATCGACTGAAAAATGCCCAATAGAATAAAGTTGATTCATTACTTGCAGCATGGTCAATGGGTGCAAATTTTAAACAAATAAATGAGAAAATTACTGTTTTTTTTTACCCCAAAATGTTAATTAAATTTAAACAAGTCATATACTCCAAAATGGTGCCATTAAAGTACGACTCATCCCGCAA